>NW_017304269.1:1997083-2006348 GCF_001594115.1 Trachymyrmex septentrionalis | reverse complement strand
ATTTTACAATTGTCGCAATGGTTAACGAGTTATTAACTTAAGAGTTGCAATCTCTTGTATAATTTTCTTTTTTTAGTTTCAAATTAGTATATATATATATATATATAGAATATATGTTAAATTATATATACATGTATATTAAAATACGTGGCATAAGTGAATAGTAATTTTATCTTGTGATTTCTTTGAGCTGTAAATTTTAAAAAATAAACATTAAATATACATATATATGGATTACTCAGAAATCATTAAAATACAATTACGTGTAGAAAATTATTTTTATAATTAAAATATTAGTTTTTTCTTTTAAAAAAGAAATTTACTTTTTTCTTTTTTTTTATAATTTTTATAATTTTTCTTTTCTTTGTTTGATTTTATGTCCATTATTTTATAGGGTGGATTTGCAAAATGTTACGAAATCACAGAGTCAAAGTCTCACCAGGTATTCGCGGGGAAAATCGTGCCAATGTCACTGATGGCGAAACACAATCAAAGAGAGAAAATGACACAAGAGATTGCGATTCACCAGAGCTTGAATCACAGGCACATCGTTGGCTTTCACGGTTTCTTCGACGATAACAAAAATATTTACATCATCCTGGAACTCTGTCGCAAGAGGGTAATCATTTATAACAGTATCTATTTTGCAAGTATCAAGTGCCAATTATGACAGTTTTATAATTGTTTAATGTTGTAGTCGATGATGGAACTGCACAAGCGCAGGAAAGCGCTGTCGGAATGCGAAACACGATACTTTATGAAGCAAATTTTAGATGGAGTTTTTTATCTGCATCAAAACAAAATAATTCACAGGGATTTAAAATTAGGCAATTTGTTTTTGAATGACGATTTGCAAGTCAAGATCGGTGATTTCGGATTGGCGGCCAAATTGGTGCACGACGGTGAACGGAAAAAGTAATTATTATTTAAATACATCAGTTATGATCTTCTCTATTTGTTGCTATAAATAATTTTATTAACACTAAATTTGGAGAAATTAAATTATATTTTATTTGTAAATTTTATTTTATTATTTTCTATATGTTTAAATTCAATTATTTTTTTAATTAAATGAATATTAGTAAATTACTAATGTACACTCAAACATATTTTAATGAGATTTTTATTCTGCTAAAAAAATAATTTCATCATAATTACACAAAATTTTATTATATGATTTGACTGGTGAATTTTTCAACAGAACTGTTTGTGGTACTCCAAATTACATTGCTCCAGAAGTGCTCACGAAAATTGGGCATTCTTACGAAGCTGATATATGGAGTATTGGTTGCATAATGTATACCCTACTTGTGGGCAAGCCGCCTTTCGAGACGTCAAGCCTGAAGGAGACATATTCAAGGATTAAACAAGTGCAGTACAAGACACCGCAACATATTAGTAAACCTGCCATGAATATGGTGGCAAACATGTTACAATTGAATCCTTCAAAACGTCCATCCGTCGCTAGACTAATGAGAGACACATTTTTTACTTCTGGTAAGACATCAGTATTTTAATTAAAATTAAAGTTTTTGTAATGTAATTTTGTCAATTATGTAACAGACCTTAATGATGTGTTTGTGTGATAACATAAATTATATTATTTTTTATTATAACATTAATTTTCTGTAATTTAAATTGTAATAATTAGAAGCATGAGAAAGCCAGCGTAAGATATTTTTTATGTACATAACTTTATAATTTCATATTTTATAATAATAACATAGACATTTTGACTTTAATATTTAAAAAAAGTCATCAATATTTAATTAAAATTAAAAAAAAAATACATTATTTAAATATTGTTATTTCTATTTGGTGTCCGTGCTTTATTACTTGCTGACAAAGTAAATTTGAAGAATTTTTGATAATCATGATTAATACACAGGACTTTTGTGTTTTCTAAAAACATCATGGTTAGCAATTTAAAAAAAATTCCGTTATTTGCGATTACAATATGGCAGACATTCAAATGAGATTTGATATGTGATAGGATTGCACCAATAATGATAAAAATTGAGATAATGATATGTGAAGACTTGTAATGATCAATTTCTAAAGAATTAAATTGACAAGCTAACGATGTAAGCACCTGTATTAATATAGGATATAAAATTGTAAAATTGATTATGCAAAAAATATCCTGCGTTGGCTTTTATCTAATTATTATTGATTTAATTATAAAGCTTTTGTCATTTCTATTAAAGTCGTTACTTTAAATTAATTTAAATTAGATTAGAGAAATTTAAGTTGATTTCTGTCAAATTTCTCTTAATTTCTCTCTTAGAGTAAATTGCAATATTGAATAATTTTTAAATTTTCTTCCTTATTATTTGCCAATGAAAATAAAATAAAATAATTTTCTTATTCAAAAATTACAGGATACATGCCAACGAGTTTGCCGCTTTCATGTCTGACAATGGCACCACGTTTGGATATGCTCGAATCACACTGCAATCGTAGACCACTCGGTGAGATGAACCTCAACGGTTACACGGAGCAAGAGATCCTTTCCTGCCGAGTGCCGAACAGTCCATCACGAAAAATTAAATCTAATGAAATTACTAATGAGCCACAGAGAGTCAATCTCGATATCAGGACGATGCTTCAGACGTTGAAAGAGCAGATAGGTATCGTGTTGAAAAGTAAGCCTGCTAGGGAGACAATTTCTTCAGCAGGTATGTTAAAAAATTTTATAGCTTGTTATATTATAGCTTAATATAATAATTTTTGATAAAATAGAAATAATAAATAATCTTAAAATAATAAATGTAATAATATTTAACGTGCATCCTTTTTCTCACCAAAATTAACATTCTTAATGGGAAAAATCATAAAAAATTTATGTCTAAAAATTTTGTATATTTCATAATTTTAGCTACAATTAGAAATCATTATAAAAAAGTAATTATTTTAATATTTTATTATCATATTTTGTCAATTATTTTGCTTTAACAATGTCTCATCTCAATTCTTATTAAGCAATTTTAGTGAAAAGACTTAATATACTTTATCCTATAGGATCAATTATTATGATTATGAATAAATTTACAAATAATATTACAAAACATACACACACTTTAATGATAGAAAACAAACTTATTTTTTAGAAAACTTTGATTTTTTGAATTATGTCGTTTTGACAAATGAGCGATATATATATATATATATATATATATATGCACAAATTACATAAATATCTATAAACTTATTTTACATATATTTTTTTATATATTTCTTAATGAAATATCACAATGCAAATAATGACTGGAATTGAATATAGTTCTTATATTTAGTGTTATTGTATTTAAAATATAAAATTGTTATAAAAATCTTTGAAAATTTGCAGATGAATTGACTGATCCGGCAGCGCAACCTGTGATTTGGATCAGTAAGTGGGTAGACTACTCGGATAAGTATGGTTTCGGATATCAGTTGTCTGATGATAGCGTCGGCGTGATGTACAATGACGGCACGCGGTTGATTATGATGGCGAATGGTTACAATATTCATTATATCAATCGCGAGGGCGAGGAGTTGTACTACACGGTTAAGGATTGTCCCATTAATCTCGAAAAGAAAATGAAACTGATGAACTTCTTTATGAAATACATGAATGAGCACCTGATGAAGGCGGGTGGCTCTATCGCAGTGAAACAAAGTGACTCTCTCTCTAGAATACCTTACATACACCAGTGGTTTAGAACTCAGACAGCTGTGGTAATGCAACTGACCAATGGCACAGTGCAAGTAAGTGTTAATTAATCGATTATCTTTAAATATATGCGTGTGTATGTATATACATATACATGTAAAAAGATAAAATAAAAATGATTAATTGGCAAATTATGAATGCATCAGATAACAACTATTGAGAGAATGATGACTATGTATGTATACATGTTTATTGTTATTGAAATGAATTATAATCTCAACATTTTTACTCTAAATCTTTATTTTTTTTAGTTTTCTCTAAAACATATTAGAGGAATCAAAATAAGGATCAAACTCAATACTTTACAAATTAATCTCATCTACATGAAGTCATGCATCACTCTCTATATAGTTATTATTATTATCTGGTACACTTATTAAAAGTAATATAATGTGATAATTTATTTTTATCTTATTTTTATATTTTCGAAATTTTTCATAATTTTTATCTATTTTAATATACTTTAAAACAAGTATACTATTAAATGTAAATTATGTCTTCTCACCGAGAAGACTTATTATTGTTACCTTATAAATATTGTTATTTATATGTTGCTCTTGCTCCGATATAAATAAAACTTTATTTACTTCTCAGATCAACTTCCTGGATCATGCAAAGATCATTATGTGTCCATTGATGACGGCAGTTACCTATATCGATCACGACAAGAACTTTAAGACTTACAGATTCCAGACCATTCAGGAAAATGGTTGCTGTAAAGGATTGGCTGACAATCTATTGTACGCGTACGAGAAGATCAAACTGATGCTGCAGAATTCTCATGCCCGATAAAAATGATAATAAAATTATCTCTGCCACGGAAAAACGAGAAAGAAAGAAGAGAAATAGCAAGTGCCTTTCTTAGCACTATAAATTTAGAGGAACGCGACATATATGTATTTATTTTCTGATAGCGTTGTTTTGTAGCAAAAGAGAGAAAGAGATATTGATAAAGAGAGAAAGAGGAAGGGGAAGGGAGGGAGGGAGGAAGGAGAGAGAGAGAGAGAGAGAGAGAGAGAGAGAGAGAACGGGCGAATGGAAGTCATGACCATGCATGATTTTTTGCCCAATTTTTATACAGACGTATAGAATTTTGCTAGGCGATCTTTTTTCTTTCTTTTTTTAATTATTTACGAAAGAGAGAGGACCAATCGCGCAACCAAGACTAAACATTTCGCGAGAAGACATCTGACATCCTGCCGTTATTAGGTATGTCGCACATATTACTTAAAGTCAATTGATTGGATGTCCTTAATCTTCCGTCTATTTTCAACGACTGAAATCGCGATTTCTGAAATCTTAGTTAACTTCTACCAATATTTAGGATTCCAAACTGAAACTCTTTTATTCATATATCCATCCGTGTAGTAGAGTTCGGCCTATTGTCTTCAATTCTCATTAGAGATCTTTTGAGAGACTCATCGTTGATTCGTAACGACTGCCTAAAAAGATATTCTGTTCTGACTTTGCAAGTGAATTAAATTCAATCCAGAGATTTAGCACCGTATTTATCACAAAGGAAAGAAAAAACAAGGAACTGTGCGGTGCATGTAGGAATCGTGATTCAATTGTGAGTGGTGCAATCTAACGTCTGATTTCATTGTACTCGAGATGAGAGACCTGCAAAGGCTAGTCCTGTGACTGATGCGGTGTTTATTCTTCGCTTCCGAAGATTTGCTAAGAGCTTATGCGGATCCGTTCGAAGCAGTGCGACTTGGATCACCGAACGATTGATAATTTCTAAACAATAGCTATTAAATTATGATAACCTATGGTGTATAAATTTAGGCGCGTTTATCAAAGATGTTTAAGATGAGACTTCCAAACGAATTTTGACTTGTTTATGGCTTAAATGTTTCAGTTGTGATGTATCAATAATCGAAAGTATGTTTCAGTAATCATTTCAAGGAATTTAGAAATGAATAACAAATGACAATTGAATAAATTACATCGTGATTATTTCCTTTTCACTATTTCATTTACAGACACTTCACATATTCAGTAAAAAATAATACATCGGTCATTTTAAATCTATAATAAAATATAGTTTTTGTACAACACATTGCATATATAGAGAGATAATAATCGTTATTATTCATGCTCAATTCTCTCACACACTCGTATAAAGATAATTCCTACAAAATGAGTTTCGGAAGCACTTTTTATGGAACATTTGATTCTTAATTTAAGCTATGCGTTGTTGCCAAAAAGGCAGAAATGCAATATTGTATTTTCTCAATATCTCTAAGTTGTTTCTTTATATTTACTTTTCTTTTACAAAACAAAAAATAAAGATCTTGGGAAATTCCAATATTGTACCTCTGCCTTTTCGGTAACAACACGTAGCTTAAATTAAGAATTGAAGATGGTCTATAAATAGTACTTTTGAAACTTATTTTGTAGAAATTATCTTTATATGAATGTGTGCAAGAACATGAATAATAGCGATTATCTCTGTACTTGTTAAAATTTGTTAAGATCAGATATCGTACTATAAATAGTGATTAATTCGTTTAGAAGTTTCATAGAAGCGAAAAAGAAATGTGAAAAAAAATGGATTAATTGACTGTTTCTGTCAAAAAATTCATCGAGTGATTTGTGCTTTTCCGCATTGCTTCGATCGGTTAGAGAACGTTTGGAAGAGTCAATTATATCGAGCCACTTTGTATATGAAGATTATTCTGCCTGATAAAGATAATTATACAAAGACTATATCTTTTTATAGATTTAAACTGACCAATGTATTAATTATCGTATATAAATCGATGCGCGCATAAATGCGATGTGTTGTACTATAAGATTTTCACTTGTAATATTAGATTGTTATAGATTATAATTCCGTTTTTATAAGATTATTGTAACATTGAGTCGGCGCACGCGCGTTACGAGAGTTTCTGTATCTTTCTCATTGCGCGATCTTGAGTTTGATCTAAAGTTAATTAATATAATTGAATGGCAGGTTCAACGATTATAAAAGATCTATATAAACGAGACTCCAAGGCGATTTGAGGAATTAAAAAAAAAAATCAAGTTCTGAATATTTGCGAATCTTAAGGCACAAAGTGTTGATCGGAGTAGCTGAGATTTAAGGGTTTCCTAGATAATCCAATAAATTCATAGTTTAACGGTTAAGATTCAATTTCACAACTCATTGTTACCTATTAACCAAATTCTAGAATTCGAAAGAGGTGAGAAATAAATTGTGAAACTGAGCCTAACGACGGAATCAATAGACGTTGCTCAAGCTTCAAGGTGATGCTTAAGATGTTATCAGACAATCAGACAGCCGTATTAGCGTCTTCTAGACATTACTTGAGCCGGTGTTGAGATTAAGAACGAACTGTGCCGGCCTAAAAGGTCAATGAACGCGAGATTGTAGTCTATTTCGTACCAAGAAAGCAACAGAAACTTTCGTGAGAATTCCAATTCTTATAAAGGGACTGAACGAGAAGAGGGGAATACAGTTATTTTCGTGTAACGAAATTAATCCAAGTATAATAACGAAAACAATAATAATAATCATTAAATGCCACTCGGAAAAAACAATGTTAACTTAGCAAATGACATTACGTTATGTTAAGTTCAGATATACAAAAATGCGTCTTGGGCGAGGGACAATTATAGATAATTAAATAATACATTAACAAATTAAGATAAGTAGATGTACATAAAAAAAAAGGAGTCAATAGATAGCGTGGTGAATGATGTGCTCCTGAGCACGAATCAGTTTACGTTTAGACAAAAATTGTTAGAATAATATTTTTATGATGCATTAATATACATATATAACGCTGTTTTGGAAAGAATACGGTATAGAAATAAAACTATTTTTTCTTTTTTAAATGCAAGTCATCTTTTGTGTGTGATGCTCTTGCGGCTGTCATGTTTAGTTCGTCAATTGAATGGAATTTAACGATTTCTGAATATTTCGCATTGAAATATTTAAAAATGACCGGAATTATCTCATTCGTCTGATATAATGATGTACTAATCGTCGATAATAGGAGTTCTCCAGTTAATCGCAATTTATGAAAAGTTAAAAAGGAATTATTAAATTTTTTGAAAAAGTTTATGCGAATAGACAACAAATTTTTTCTTTTTCTAAACTTTACAATTTTGAAAAAAATCATCTTGTAAAAATGAGTTTTTACATAAGAAATTCGATGTCATTGTAAAAAGAGTCTTCACATCAATTTAAAAAACATTTTTAATCTTAGAAGATCTAAGAAAGTCTCTTAGAAAGTTTTTCAAATACTCTTTCGTTAATTTTTGTTCAATGATACTTTTTCAAACTAGCTGTACAACACTATAAAATAAAACAAAAATATTGACAATATCAATTTTCAATTTTAAGTAAGGAAACGTAGGAAAGAATATTGTGTAAAAATGAAACTAAAAATAAAATTTTTCATGAAATAAGCGATTTGAGAGTATCAAGCGGGAACGCGGAAAAGAAGTAACAATACTCTCTAAATTTTGTGAAATGAAAAAACATGTGAAAATTGTCACTCTTGAACAAGAATGATAGTATTTTCACTCTTTTTTCAAGATTGACTCAACTGTCAATCTCTTTGAGTGAGACTTCACTCCACGAGATTTAAAGAGTAAATTTGATACTTTCAAATTTTTAAATGTCAGGTGATTTAAACCTGTAATCCTAAGGGACGCGTTCAAATTTCCACCCGAGCGCTTCCAAGGCTCATGTTATCCTTGTTTAACATTTGTGAATAAAAAATAAAATAATATCAGATGCATTTTGTTTCATGCAGTACTTGTTCGTGTCGTTTATGCATCTTTTATCCTTGTTCACCGAATGTTAAATGAAGATAAATCATATGTTATGAAACAGAATACACTTCTAGATCGCGCGATTTTTCTAACGAACGCGCGTTCTTCGTTACTTTTACGCATGTGTAAATGTTCACTAGCCATATGACTTCAGATTCACGTTTAAACAGAATGTAAAATATATTATGATTTTTTTGTTTTTATTTTTATCTGCCTGATGATGGAAATTTTTTGAAGTTGTAATGAATAATATAACGAAATATTACTAAATTATGGGCATAATGAAATTTGTATCAGTTGACCCATTTTTAGCATTATTTTATTAAGATTTCATTATGATCTTAACAATTCAATATGAAACGTTAAGATTACAAAGAACTTAGTAAATTTTAAAATAAAAATTGATGAACGCAATTATGAATTTAATACTGAGTGATTCATATTACAGGGACTACTTTTTTATTATAATCCAGAGACTATTTAGGGCACTCCCATGGATAGTCAAATAAATGCCTTATTATGTTTTACATACATACATCTATTGAATATTTAAATCCGTAATACTTGGAACAGTTCTATTATTTTGCGAGATTGAAGTATTTTACAAAATATTATATTTATTAATTTTGTTGATATAAAAAAGTTATGTATCTTTTATTAAATAACATGCAAAAACCATTTACAAATATAAAAATATGGCATGCCTACTCGCTTGATGATCTGAGCTTTCCAGTCAATGAGAATAGATTGAAATGGATTGAA
>NW_017304269.1:1991735-1996983 GCF_001594115.1 Trachymyrmex septentrionalis | reverse complement strand
TTTTTTTTTTTTTTTTTTTTTTTTTTTTTCAGAAATACGCATTCGCGAACGTTAAAATGAATCCTTTACAATCCGAATGTATTTTTATTTGTTTATAGAAATTACATGAAGCACATTTCTATGCCTTTTTTGATTCAAAATTCTGAATTGGAAGCATAAAAATTTTTCAAATCGATTTAATCCAGCTGGATTGAAAAAATTTGCATTGCTTATAGAATTTTTAATTCAGTTAAATCCAATTGAATCCATTTTGATTCATTCTGGATTGATCCGTTTACTGGATTGAACAGAACGCGATATATTCTTCTACGGTTATCACACTCCTTTGAAAGAAGTGTAACGACAATTCTTATATAGAAATATTAAAAATGATTAGGATTATCTCTTTCGTTTGACGCGATAATTTATCAACTGTCGATAATGGAAGTGTTTTAGTAGAAAACATCGATATACAAGTTATTCTGTTTTCATTCGTTTTCAGTGAAAGAGAGTTAAGAATAACTTTTGTATCGATATATGTTTTTGCCGTAAAGCTCCTTATGCAAGGTCAAATCTATTCTAGAAATTTCGAATTTTCGTCATGCTTCATAAATCGAAGCCGTAGAGTTCCTCAAGATAAGAGTTTGAATACGATTAAACCCCCCACCCCCCCCATAGTTGCTTCATATGTTTCAAATAATCTACAAAGAAATTTTATTATATTTTTCATCGGTTTATTTATTTCCGGTAAAAAATTTTTCATGCATGAATATGTATAAACATAAATATTCATAAATTTTTATGAATATCTATGTTTATACATATTTATACATATTCATGCATAAAAAAAATTGCTTATATATGCATAATTTTATATATAATTATACATAAATAATTGTTTTTACATTTCTCCAAACTTGATTTTTTTCTAAAACAAACAATACGAAAATCATCCCTTTAATTATTTTTTATGTTCTCACATTATTGTTATTATTTCTATTACACTAAAAAGTAATTGTATAAAAAAAGAAAAGGATGAATGAACATGTATGGTCACATTTCATTTATAATTGTACATGTTTATGAATATTTATGCATGTTTATGTATGTTTATACATATTTATACATATATATGCACGAACAATTTTTTACCGGGAATTTTCAAATTTAGGAAAAAATCTCCAAGCTGACGATAGTGGACTCGAACGTTTTTGAAAAGCGCACCATAATTAAGTTGAAAATGGCGGACGGTGGTGTTCAAACTATCGAAGGACTCTACGAGGCCGACGGATGAAAACGGCAGGGGATCGTGCACGTCACGTTTCGCGTCGGGGACGTCGGGGTTAACCAATGAGAATAATGAGACATGCACAGTGCTTTCCGACTTGTTCGATATTGCGACACTTGCCACTCTGTCCGGCACTACTCCGGCAGTCGATGAACGGCCTTTGGCTGGAGTGAGTGTTATTTTATTTCGGGTTTGTTTGTCGTCGTTATCGAATCGTCACGCGTGCTTAACGGACCGGAATACGTTATGGGATCCTGATAGTACATGTGAATACTCTCGTCCGAAGACAGCAAGTGGTTCTTAACCGCAAGGTAAATTCTCTTGCGAATACGAGAAATTAGGTCTACTGATCGTATCCACCGCGCGGCTCGGATTCCGGATTATGTAAAGGCGGGCGCGTGCACATCTTTCGATGTCTCTTCGTTCGTAAGAGGAGAGACCAGAATGCGGAAAAAGTCGCGTGAACGACGTATCGAACGATCCTTTGACCTTTTCGCGAGATGCAATACGTTAACTGATAATATTATCTTTCTACTTTCTTAGTTTTAAACTTAGAGATAGACTCTTTCGATTTTTTCATTTCGCATACATGTAATATTTTATTTGTGTAAATGTGTATATCCAATATACGTATACTATATATGATAGTCTGATTTAATATATTGCAAATATATCGATATTATTCTTATGTATATTTGTATATACAAGATGTCCAGTAAGTTTTGACAAAGCGCTCATGTGTAGATAGAACGGACTAAATTGAGTCGAAAAGTTCTCTATCACACATTTTGCAATTTTCGCAACAGTTAACAATTACGATATTAATTTATTAATTACTAAAAATTGCTGAATATTGGTTTTCAATAATTTTTCACTCAAATTCTATCAACTTTACCGAAAAAACAGCGAGAGACAAAAATTGTTTATTTTTTTCTCATAAAATTCTGGGAATTTTTTCAGAATTTTTCAGAATTTTTCAATACCATATTTTCTCATGTTGGTAAAAATAGTTGTCAAAATAAGAAAATTCAGTACTAAACAGTTGATAAAAAAATTCTGAAAAAAACTTAAGAGTTTTTCGGTAAAGTTGATAGAATTTGAGTGAAAAATTATTGAAAACCAATATTTAATAATTTTTAATAATTAATATCTTGTTAACTATCGCGAAAATTGTAAAATGGTAAAGGACTTTTCGATTCAGTTTAATCCGCTCTATTTACATAAGAATGCTTGGCAAAAAATTTCGGGACCTTGTATATGCGTATATACATATATGAATAATACGAGTATGAATAATATTATGTATAAATATTATACATATAAATATGTAAACAATATATAATATATTGATATATTGTCAATATATTCATATATTGTGTTCTATTATATAACCCAGATAACACACAAACAGAATTAAAAAAAAATTTAAATAACATTCAGTCGTATCCTCGTTCGGCCTTGGTCGGCCTCTGGTCTAATGGTTTAAAACGCTCTTACGAAACACAAAAGATTCAAGTCTCGGTCGAGGTATTTAATATTTTTCATAATAAATTTATTTAAAGTTTTTCAGCACATTAACATCCTTCTAATATGATACCGGATTGAACATCAAAATTTGCTTGTCAATTTAATTTAATTTGTGATATTATTCCAGTAATTTAATTGCGTTTGTAAGTCCGGAAAAAATTCGGCGCACAGTTTGAATAGCTAAAAAATATGATATATATGCATATATATAGTACATATATAGTATATGTATAATTCCACTTTGAATTGTACATATACTATATATTATTTAAAAGAAATCTAACTTCGACCGTTAATAGACTTGAATATGCTTACTTAGCTTACATTATTCAGTCGTATGTCATTATTTCTGAATTCACATTTTCAGATAAAAAAGAATTTTTCTGTAAAGTTCTAAAAACAATTCATTTTGCAGCTAAAAATAAATCTAAAATTGATGACATACGACTGAATTAATTTTTTTTAATTCTCTTTTAACTATGTTTAAGCACGGTTTAAATTTGCAAGACGACAGATATTAATTGTTCGGATTTCTATATAGTGACCTTTTACAAAGTCTTGATGCTTCCATGTTGTATTTATTAATTTAATATCTACAAATATTATATTTATCTATTCGACGATCTCTCAACACCTTACTTTTTATTCTATTCTGCGCTCTACTTTGTCATTTCATTGTTATTTTATTATGTAAATTTTTTTAAATGTAAGTTTTTAATTAATTTTATATTTGACTATGATAGTTTTATAGCGAAATTCATATATCAGTTTAATATTCGATTCATGATTATGCATTTTTCCGAAACGTTAAAAACTTTTGATAACGTTGTCTCTGGACATTAGACTTACAATGTTTTCCGTGTTACACAACGTCCGTATATATTTAGTTTAACAATTCTACTATTATACAATTCTAGCCTTATTATAAGTTTAAGTAAGCGGAGTAGTTGTTTTGTTAATTTATCAGTGAAAAGTTAACTGAAAAGGACCTAAATTAAAGGTCCAAGCGCCTGTATCTTTATTTTATTAATATATTTTATTTTATTTTATTAATAATTTTATACACAATTATTGTCGGCTTGCATAGGCTTTTTAAATTTATGATTTATTTATTTGGAATCTTATTTTTCATATATTGTTTAACACGTTATATTAATATATTATAATATATCAGCTAGAAATGATTAGTTGAATCGATAAATGATCAACGTTGAATACTGGTTGATGTCTTTGACATCATTCTTCATAATTGTTTCTATGTTAATTCAGCAATTGTGAATATTTCTATAAATTTTCTATTATGTTTTAGCCAAGTTGACATATAATTAATGCAAATTCCGAATCACAATATACAGGGTTCAAAATTTGCATTCGCGAATATACTGTGTATTTAATGTAGAATTGATCGAAAGACAATAGAAATCTCATATAAATATTCGCATTTAATTAATATAAAAACAATTATATAAAAAAATATGCAGTATGCGACTATTCATCAATATATCGTCGATTCGATCAATAGAGAATATATATGTTAATTTTTTTTAATTATAATATATTTTTTAATATTATATTTTTTAATTATTATATTAATATGTATGTGTTAGAATTATCAATGTATATTCATTAATTTTCAATATCGATAATTATTTATCGTAAAAATTTTACGAATGCAAGAGTGAAAAAATAACGGAGAGAATATTTCCGTTGAAAGTTCACAAAGTGGAAACTATCAATAAATGATTCAATATTTTTGTTTATGATTCAATTTTTTCTTCGACTTGATTTGCGTAAGAATATTTATCCGGTTTAAGAAGCTACGCAATTTGCAAAACATGTTTACTTGCTTCCAGGATTTTTAACTGCTATGGAGCTCACTTTTGCCGAATGTCGCAAAATTAAATCGAATTTTTAAGACTGCACAATTTGGCACGTGTCCTAAAACGAGTTCGAGGAATTCTCGAAGATGTTGCTCGGAAAAGATATATCTTTGAAGATAAAGGTCGTCCTAAACAGTCTTGATGCTTTTTCATTGTGTTCTTCCATAACGACAGATTGTGCTCTTATTACAGATGATAGTCTGTTCTACAATAGGATCGCAAACTGTAAGCCGTAAGAAATTAATCAATGGCTGTGTTCAACAGAGAAAGCAGCTTTGCCACTGTTGTCAAATTTTTCAATTGGTCCTTGCTTTTAATTCCTTATGGATCTAAATGTATAAACCAATTATATTGAAGAATTTTATAAGAATTTTATAGTTGCATATTTGCTGAACGCAGTCAATCATAGTCAATTATTTTTTCCATATTCAACTGTGATTGGCCAATTTTTTACGGTTTACGACTTCCGATTCTAAAACAGGAAATAGGGCAGACAAAATTTGCCGTAAACAAAATTTCTGTAACAGTAATCGTAAGATGTATCATAAGAATCACACAACCAATCAGAGCAGAT
>NW_017304269.1:1990411-1991635 GCF_001594115.1 Trachymyrmex septentrionalis | reverse complement strand
CAAACAAAATTTCTGTAACAGTAATCGTAAGATGTATCATAAGAATCAACCAATCAGAGCAGAGAGTTTTTGATAAGTCTAGACTGTGACTAGGCTAATTTTTACATCTCGAGATTACTGCTGCAGAAAGTGTGTGCAGCTCTTATCAGTGACTACATTCCGCACTGTCACGTGTATGATATATCTCGTGCAATCTCATGTTACCGCATGAATCGCGAGAATCTCGTGAGTCAGCGACTTGGTCATTAGCGATGTCCCGGCTAGTCACGGATTTGAACGAAGTTACAATGCCGAATGATAGAGCCATTTCACGATTGTTACGCGGAAAAAGAATACGCGCATATATGTGCGTAGCAACAAAGTCTCGAAACTATTTGCTTTTCAAAGATACCGTCAATTGGAGCAATTTGACTCCATTACGACGACACTTTACTTTTACGTATATCGAAATAGTGTAACGTATTGCATTGGAGACAACTAAATTAAAATTAATAATATATAATTCTTTATTTTACTTAAAATATCAAGATAGCACACTGAGAGAAATGTTTTGGTACGTATAACCATTTATTTTTTTGACATGTGATTAATAAAAATTTTGTTATTTTTTTTTATTAAAATATTGTGTTGTTCTATCAAAATTTGATTAGACTAACTAAATTTTGATTAAAACAACATATTTGATTAGAACGACACAATTTTTTAATAAAAAAGTAAGAAAGTCTTTGTTAGTGACATATCAACAAAATAAATAATTGTATGTATTAAACATTTCTTTCAGCGCACACATTTTATAGATACTTGATGTTGGACAATATTCTTTTTTTAATATTGGTACCAACATTTTTATTGAGAATATTCGTACTGAATATTTGTAGACTATTCCTAAAATAGTTCGAAATTCTGTTTTGAATATTTTGAATGTTTTAGGAATATTCTGTTAGGAATATTACTTAGAAAGATTTTTTGCAGAGTATCCAATTGAGATTATTTTTGTTATTTTAAATCCAGAGAATGTTTCACTAAATCATAGAATATTCTGGAATATTTTGTGAAGATTTGGTGGAACATTCTTTGAGCTTTCCTACCAATTCTCATTGAAAATGTTATCAATTAATATTCTTAATGTGTTCGAACATCCTTTACATATATTTTATACGTCTCTCTTATCTTTTGAGAATATTCCAAGGTTCTCATAAAACATTTATGGACGTAATTGTGCTA
>NW_017304269.1:1984281-1990185 GCF_001594115.1 Trachymyrmex septentrionalis | reverse complement strand
TGTGTGTGTGTGTGTGTGTGTGTGTGTGTGTGTGTGTGTGTGTAGGGTGGCATTAAATTACTGCATCACCCATCCTGAACAGGTAGAGAGGATTAAACTAAGTCGAAAAAGTCCTGTACTATTTTGCAATACTTAATGAGATATTAATTATTAAAAATCACTAAATATTAGTCTTCAATAATTTTTTACTCAAATACTCAATTTTACAGAAAAACAGTAAGAGATAAAAATTATTTATTTTCTTCTCATAAAGTTCTGAGAATTTTTTCAGAATCGTATTTTCTCACGTTGATAAAAATAAAAAAAATGAAAAATGCACTACTAAAAAGTTGATAAAAAATTATATATGTTTAATAACAACGCAAAATATTCACTCACAAACAAATTATGGCATTATTACATAATGTCTTGCGAATCGATGTTTTACGATTTGAGAATATGATTTACAATTTGATAATATGTTTTAATTTCAAACTTTTGACGTTATTGATACACTTACGAGAAAAGAGGAATGGAACGCAATGGATATAAGAGAGGATTTTGCTTTATCGAAGACAACAAATCTTCATGCGAGCGTTAATTAATATATTTATATTATAAATAGTAAATTGTGTAATGTATAGAAATTGATATGTCTATAACATATAATTTATAACATATAATATTATAACATTGATGATGACCGCGTAAAGAATCAGACTATGGATTGACGATTATGATTGCCCGATTCTACCAATCACGACGAGTTCATCGTAATTGGCTGAAATAGAACCGGGCAACCGTCAATCATAATTGTCAACTCATAGTCTGATACTCCTCTTAGAGACCGGTACGAGTAAGTTCATTTTCATAATATACTTTTCGAGTTATGAGGCTTGAAAATTACAGTATCACCAGCGTTAACATTAAGGTATCCGATCGATGACTAAAACCTATACACATACACACACACCCAAAGATACCAGAAAGTTTACAGATTATTGTATTTTTATCCATTGCTAATGCTAATGACTCTTGCCATTCATTTCATCAAAGTGAAGAGTGCACTGATACAGTACTTCTCGTTTTAATAAAGAAGTGAACGAAACTAATTGGTATTATCAATGGATAAAAACACGGCGATAAACAGTAAACCTTAAAAATTGAAGAACTTATCGGTTCGTTCTGTTACTTAATAATTATATTTATAATACTTATTTAAATATACAAGAAATATAAAATATTCCAGAATTTGCGCATATATTGAATATATACTGTGATTCTCTGTACCATGAGAAGCAACTATTTCCTTTAAAAAAATTGCGTCCAAATAGGTTTTAAAATATAACAGTTTATGAGTGACCTATTAACTAGGTCGTTCCTTTCCGTGATAATTTTCCGTCATCAAATTATATATAATATTAACGCTCGTTTTTTCTGGATCAATTTATGAAATTAATCGTACTTTTCATTAGCGGTGGAAGGCGTGTTGAATAAATCAACAATATTGTGTCTTAACGCGATGAAGAAGACAAAGATCGCGTTAATATAACATGATCAATTTACGTTTCTTATCGATTATCGCTGCGATGGCAATGAATTAATCGACTTTTTTTGTGAAACGGGCAACGTAATGGGGAATTAAGGGAATAAACGGAAAAGTGTGATTGAAACGATTTTGAATCGATTAGTCTACGCCGATTTTCCGGACTTGTGACGTTTGGCTATTTTCATAAGTTAATAACTCGTTAACTAATGCGAAAAATGCAAAATGAAGGTTTTTCTACACAGTTTAGTCCATTCTGCACTAAAAGAAAAGATTGGCTGCTGCAGGAAATTAGATGGTAAAATATGGCATATTTAACTGGCTGCTGCAACCAATTAAAAATGCTATGCCATATTCAACCAGTCTTTTCTTTTAATATACCCTTATGCGAGAATTTTATCGTTAATTATCAAACATCCTGTATATTTGTATAGATTAAGATTACCTTGCCACCATATTGACTGCGGTACTGACAGCAGAGAAAAAAGTATCATGTGCCACTGGCTTTACTCTTTATCTTTTCCCTAGAATTAGAAAAAGATAAAAAGTAAGTGAGAACCAAGATTAAAATTAATCTATATTGGTAGAAACAGGCATTAGAGTCTTTTTTATCAATATTTTCGACGGTTAACTCACAGCAGTATCAACAATAGTTTAATCTCAAGTATTATCTCCTCTTTCTTCCTTTTCTAAGACAACTACTTATATTACCACGAGTTAAATTCGTTCAAGAAATTAAAAAAAAAAAATAATTGAGATTGAAACTTATCTTATTTACTATTTGTGTGTGGAACTTAATCAGTTTAAATAAAGATTACTTATCGAGGATGACTTGTAAATAGGCTTGTAAGATGGCATTCTATTACTTGCTAAAATATCTCACGATTAAGTTAAGGAGAATGGAAAAATTAAGAAATCTTGAGGAAATAGATATTATTGCAGTTATTAAGAAACACTGCCGCAGGTTGCATAAAGTAGCACAGTCTATTTTTGCAGCTGAACTTCTTGTGATTCCTCTTTCCACTTTTTCTTTTTACGTTGAAAAAAAGAAAACATAAATATACGTAGAACTTCGGCTGTAAAACAGATTTGTTTATTATATTGTACATCGCATATCTAATCGCGTGAGCTTCCATGTCAGGGAGAGGAAATACCCTCATGATACTGTATGGATATTAACAGATAGAAGAACTCTTCATATACAAAATAAATAACAATAAATAAAGGGCACAGTAAGAGACAAACACATTTTTTACATTGTCACACAATTAAAAGGAATAAATTACAAATAAAAAAAAGTAAAATTGAAAAAAATAATAAAAAAAACTCAGTAATAAAAATAATAAAAAATCTGTACAAAATTAATTATAATATTATACATAATAAATAAAAAGAATTCGGGATCAAGACTCACCCGAACTGTGAATATTCTGAATATGCGATTATTTGCGATAATTTGATTTTATTCTGCGACTTTTTTCGTTATGCTAATGTCTGAAGAGGGCTCAAACTGGTAGCCGAAACTTGTAACCTTAATCATTTCTTAATTTATATTCTAATTTTTTGCGTTATGTAACTTTTTATCTCTGTTAATTGTAATATATTTTTTTTTGTGTATTTGAAAGAAATGTGTTGACTCTTACTTTGCCCGATATTTATTTTTATTTATTATGTTTAGAAAGAGTCCTTTGTTTTGTTATTTAATTTAATAATATTATACAGCGATTTTTGTGATAAGTTAATGTCTGAAGAGGGCTCAATCCGATAACCGAAACTTGTAATGTTATGTAATTTTACATATATACTTCTCGTTATTTGTATTATATTTTTCTAATTATGTAATTTTTTTTTTTTAAGAAATGTGTTGACTCTTTGCCCTTTATTTATTATTATTTATTTTATATAGGAAGAGTCCTTCAATCCGTTTATTGTTTTGAACGCAGGCTGTAATATACAATACGTACAATACATTTTTCATTTTTTAAATTTATTTTTCAATGTTACGGGTCTCATGCAGTCAGACCCTGATGTCAGAATCATGCAGTGAGATGTCTTAAATTATAGATTAAATATCGCAGAAAGATTATTACGAATCATTTACATATCCGTTTTATAAAATATATAAAAAGACAAAAAATGGATATAAACAGAGTGATACAGAACGCTTTCCAGAAATCTATGACCAATCGTTCGAAAATATCACGCTACTTGTCAATAAAATATCCCTCTCCACTTTCCTTACCCTCTCCTTCCTTTTAATATTTATAAAGACTGTTTCCTGCTGTCATGCCTTCACATTTTAGTCAGTAATTATTCTTACAAAAGTTCCAATTCTTGTTGCTTAATTTTATACTATTAACTTCGAATTGCACTTGCGAAGTTTGCGTCAAAAAATACGTGGTAAGCAATTTTTATTATGTAACTAAATTAATTCGCACGAATAAGAATTTACAGTAATATTGTAAAGTAATATAGTGTTAAAAAATAATTTATTTATTTTTTTTTTATTTCAATTAGAATCTGGAAATTACATATTTGCCACATGGAGTTGCACTTTACTTTTCGTAATAAAGAATCCTGTTGTAATAGAAAATAATTCATTAGCGATTAAGTAATGTTCAACTACAAGTTTTATCAAATTACTCTGTTATCTCGTATAAGCGAATTGAAAATCATTTTACAATCTTCTCTGATTAGCGTTTATTATTTAATTTTATGTTTTTTAAATTGTCACACAATTAAAAAGAATAAATTAGAAATAAAGAAAAGTAAAAATGAAAAAAATATATAATAACTTAATTACAAGTTAATAAAAACAATTAATAAAAACTTAGTTACAAGTTTTGACTACCGGATTGAGCCCTCTTCAGACATTAACTTAACAAAAATCGCTACAAAATTGATTATCGAGAATGCATATTCCTTAACAGTTCGGGTGAGTCTTGATGTATAACTCGATATTATTCGCATACGATTGAACAATCAAATGTGTTGTCAAATTTTATATCTATTGGAAGAAGTTCTAGTTGATAAAAAAAGATAAAAAAAGTCTTCTTACGAAAAAATAAACACAATTAAATTAACATATTCTCTCTCTAATAAGGAATTCTAATAAGTAATTAAAACTCATCAAAAATCAAATTATTCAAACAAGTATGTCCATATAAGTATGACAACCAATCAAAATGTACAAATGGAACGCAGATGTGTAAGACGGACATTATGTGTCGATTCAAAAACCGAAAAATAGTCTAAATTTACAAACTGACACTGAAGGTCTTTATAAGATATATATATACCTATTGTAAATAAAGTTTGACTCTTCGATACTGACATTCCGTCTGTGTTGATCCGTAGCGAGCGTACATTTTAATCGACACATTCGGTAACCGAAACTTATAACTGAGTTTTTATTATATATTTTTTTCATTTTTACTTTTCTTTATTTTTCTTAATTTATTGTTTTTGTGTGACAATTTAAAAAATGTGTTTGACTCTTACTTTGCCCTTTATTTATTGTTATTTATTTTGCATATGAAGAGTCTTCTATCTGTTAAATGTTTTATGTTTTTATTTTTGACATCTTTATTTTTGTATGTACTGATGATGGCAAAATATTAACCGAAACGTCTACGTTATTATATTATAATTTTAAATATATGACTTTCGCTTAAGTCATCTAGTGTTGTGGCTGAATCCTTCCTTTTATTTATATTTTAAACATATTAAATTCTTACTTTAATCAGAGTGTAGTAACTATTTATATAACTTATTCATATTAATAATGGCGCAGTGTATAATAGTATAGTACAGACACAGTTAAACATGGTGAATCCAGCAGAGCACGTTTGTTTTAACGAAATACAAAAACGCGGCGTATCAATAGTAATAAAAGAGTTTACCAAAGACTTAAAAAGTATATCTGGAACATGTATGGATGTCGGTTGTGGTCCCGGAGACATAACAAATAATATGCTTTTACCATCTCTTAACTCAAATGCTGTAATGATTGGTAAGAAGTAATATTAGTTCACGTTCTGTGAATATAACAACGTAGTGCGATGTAAAAATTATTCTTTTATTCAATTTTGTAGGTACGGATATTAACGTGACCATGATTAAATATGCGACGGAAACGTACTATCATGATGCACGTCTCAAATTCGAAGTGTTGGACATTCAAACTAAAAACTTGCCAGAAAAATTTATTTCTAAGTTCAATCATATATTTTCATTTCACACTTTGCAGTGGTGCAATGATATCAGGTAAAAAAGTTTTTAGGTGTAAATTTATCTCTTTTAAAATTATAATTTTATAGAAAAAGAGTTTTATTAATTTATATTTTATATATATATATACGAGTATATATATATATAAA
>NW_017304269.1:1980059-1984212 GCF_001594115.1 Trachymyrmex septentrionalis | reverse complement strand
TATATATATATAATGTGTCTGATAATTGTTCTGATAGAATTCGTGGACATGTAGAGTGGACTAAACTTAGACGGAAAGTCTTTTACTATTTTGTAATTTTTCGCAATGGTTAACATGATATTAATTAACAGCGGTGTAAATGATATTAATTGCTAAAAATTGCCGAAAATTGGTCTCTAATAATAATATTCGATAAAAAAGTTATTTTTTCGCAAAAGCTAATCGCAAATGAATGAAAATTTAACGAAACGTATTTATACTTTTTGTAACAATAATATTATTCTCGTTACGGTAATATTGTTTTAACGACGACTGTCAAATGTTTATAGATGACGTAGTTTTTAAATGAAAATATTTTTTAATTTTTGGCAATATTCAATTAGTTTAAATACGAAATCACTCTTTCAAAATATGTCTCTTTCATGTCTACTTTTCCCTATGTATTCTAATTATTTATAAACTATAGTCGAACCTCCATAAAGTTAACCTCAGTTTTGTTTTAATCTTCGTAAAAGTCACGTCTTAACCCTCTATATAGTAATCGAGCATATGCTCGCACATACGCGTTTGTTTACTTTTACGGAGGTCGGTCGGTCTCTACAAGTTACTTTTATAAAGAGTCGACTGTATTACAAAATAAAAGTACCCGTAAGGAGTATTTTTTTTTAAGACAAAAATGTTTTTGTTTTAACTAGTCCAGTATTTTATTAAAACGCTAGAACCGCGGATTTAAATTAACCTAATTGTTATTCAATGTAAATTTTATTTTGTTATGAAAGAGAGTTATTACGAAAGTAAAATTACTTGTAATTAATTGTGATTATTTATGAAAAGTCACAAAAAAAAGTTCAAATTAATTGGAAAAGAAGAACTGTCAGATGAGTAAAAAATGGCACAACTACGATTCTGTGTTAATAAAATACCGGACTATATTAATTTCACGAAAATATTATAATAATTATTTCATAAATTGATAATATTCCTCTTCGTAACAGAAGAGTATTTGAGAATATGTACCGCATGCTTCAATCTGGTGGAACTATCCTCGTACTCTTTCCAGCATCTCATGATACGATATATGAAGTGCTTAAGAATATTGCGCAAGATTCCCGTTTTGCGCCTTACTTAGAGGTCAATATTTACTGGTCAATATTTATTTGTATTTGTTCGCAATTTTTTAATTAAAATATTAATTATTACTTTTTTACAGAATCCAAATAAATATATATCACCGTTTTATAATTTAGTCCTACCTACTGAAGATCTAAAAGATTTACTTGAAAGTGTCGGCTTTAACATTCTACATTGCAGTCTTCGGGAGATAGATTTTTCCGAGATAGATGCGGATACTTTTCTATGTTAGTTTACTTGAGTAATGTGTAAAAATTTTAGACTTGTAAGATCATATTACAATTTTTTGTAAATTTTTTATTTATACATTTTATTTATTTCAATATTTATTTTACAATATTTTATAATAATATTTATTACAGTATATTATTACCAATAATGTATTAATACATTAATTTTTCGGTAGCTTCGATTATGTCCATTTGCAGCTTTTTGGACGCGATGCCGCCTGAACGAAAAGAAGAATTCATAGTTGAATTTCGACGTGATTACAAAAATTACAAAAATAAATTATACGGCAATAATAAACATGATAGTAAGAAAGCACCAATATTAGACATACACAAATTATTGGTAGCTTATGCACAAAAAGATGAGCAATAATTAACAGCATATTACATTTTATAGTATATTTATATTATATTTATAAATATTTGTAATTTATAAAAATTAAGTAAAAAAATCTTTTTGAAATCTTAAAAATGAGAGGATTTATTTGAGTCAAAACGCTGGATATTATAACTAACGCAAGTATAAACGCAGTAGAACAATAATAATCAAGGGGGAAAAGAGATCCAGGACTGGGAGATAGGTATTAGGTAGATATTCTATAATGCCTTGCTTATTGAGATCAGTATTCTGTTTTTTAATATATATCACCTCAGACATCGCTCTCCTGGGAAGATCGTTGTGTTCTGATATGTGTGACTGAAGGAAAACGTTTTTTATTGATATTCTTCCTACACTAAAAGAAAAGATTGGCTGAATATGGCATAATATTTTTAATTAGTTGCAGCCAATGTTTCTTTCGAAATGAATTGTTGAAACTATGGTAGATATAGTTTTAGCCTATATTTTTAAATATTATTTACGAAGTTATTAAAACATTTTACTTCCATTTCTATTTATATTTTCTATTATATTTTATTATGTAATATATAATATTATTATAATAAGTTTTTTATCATTTATTTAAAAAATGGGTAAAGACAGATATAGAAAGATATAAAATATATATTTATCATCGCATCATAAATGGTATTATAAATGATTATTTCGTGGCATTACATTTCGTGATTTTACATTTCACAATGTTTGCACGCTTAGAATAGAATCCTTTGTCGTATACATGCATTCAAATTTTTGTGCACACATTAAATCTTTTATTTGATCATTAAATTTGTTTGAAGCGCTTATCAATCGGCGAATGTGTGCGAGTCTTTTATCATAGAATTTGTTACGTTTAGATTTGAATGGAACTATCCACGAAATCTATTGCGTATTTCTTGATGCAAATCTAATGTTGAACTGTTCACAATTTGTAATTTGTTATTCGCAAATTATGATTTGTTAACAATTTATCGTGGTAATTCGAAGATAATTTTTAACTATTTTTAGTTTATTTCTATTTGTTGGAGATTCTTTGTAATTTTTGTTTCTAGGATTTTATGATTATCGAAATATATTTAAGTCCCATTTTGAAAAATTGTGAAGTTAGAATGATAAATGATAAATTAAAAATTATAAAGGTCAATAAAGGGTCGAGTAATTAATCTAATTAATTTTCCAATTGAAATACTATAATAGGCTTTCATATATATGAGGATTGCGAGCTTTGACGCGTGTTATGCTTGTCATACATGAATCAACACGAATCTGCTAACTCATATCCTTTGATTTCTTTTAAATATCGATTTATTGTATAAACGATATGATTGATAAATAATGAATGCGATAATTCTGCAAAATTGTCTATTCATATTATTTTGGAATAACGTATTGCAATTAGCAAATTACTATCGCTCGGAAATATTTACTAATGTTCATTAAGGTAATCCGATCCCAGTGATCGGACGTGTACCAACATATGTATATTTGAAATGTACCCAGCTGTAGCTATATGTACATATGACTCAAGGATCTGTTTGAATATGATCAAGAAGTATGATCCACATTGTGAAAAAGAAGTGAGACTTCTGTGTTCTTCCTGCGGGTGATACTCATAGGACTTTCGATCTCCAAAAATTTTTTTAAGGCCTATAACTTGCCCATGTAAAGCTATATGGCCTAGAAGGGAAAGAAGAAGAAGAAGAAGGGTGTGATCCTTAAAATGTTTGTAGGACTCGCAAGTGAAAAGTCTTAAATAGAAAAGAGATCATAAACGAATAGTGAAATTGGATAAAATAAATGGTAGAATTAAGTTTTATATCAAGACTATCTAAACAAAGTGAAATTTCTCGGAAATAAATTAACAATAGAAAACTTTATGTTAGAAACGTGTTGTGGCAAATGTGTCGCGGCACGTAATAGCGATTACTTTATCGTTTTTTTCTGATGAACATTGTCGACCTCTTTCAGGCAGGTCATTGATATTTTTCCGTTTGCAACGTTTCACCAACTTCGCGATGAACTGCTAAGACTTTTTCATGTAATGGGCAACAACTGCATACGACAATTTTAGTTTTTTTGAGTGATCACTCAAATACTGCTCCAAAACGACTGTATTTATTTTACATCCGATTGTAACGTAATAATTAAACCGAACTGAAATCTAACTTTCAAAGCATTTTTGCTTAATGTATTGCCAACATTAACATTCAAAAGTTTTATTCGTACGACAAATATTAACGGAATTATAAATTTCTCTTGTGCTACTGACTATATACTAATTTCTAGTTTGTGACTATCAATAATGTAATTTATCGTTACAGATTCCGCTAAACGTAATGTACATATATACACACACACACACACACACACACACACACACACACACACACACACACACACACACACACACACA
>NW_017304269.1:1971127-1979983 GCF_001594115.1 Trachymyrmex septentrionalis | reverse complement strand
AAACTTGTATGATATATATCGCTAATCATAAATTAGAAATTATACATGACTTTATCATAAGTAGAAAATTTGCTAATTTAAAAAACTCTATACTTTAAGTCCTTTGTAATATAGTAAAAAGTAAGATATTGAAATAAAAAAAAATGCATTTTGTAAGGTATGAATACTACATGACGATAATTTTCATTATTAAATCATCCTGATTTGTCTTGAAAACCTGATGCCGGAATTTTTAGCTTGCGGCATCATTTTCAGTATTCAGAAATCTGTAAAAAAAAACTTAATCTGCGGTTCGAGGTAAAATTTTGTATTGTAATATAATATAATCGATTGCATAAGTAATCATGTTTTATGTATACATTCAGTTACATTTCTCACATTAATTATATATATAATTTTAATAATATATCCCGAGGTGCTCAAAACTTGGAACAAAGATTGAGAATTAGAAATTATAAATCTTGAAATTTTTTTCACACTTTTTGATATCTGAATGAAAATATATCACTATAATCTTATTTATAATCGTATATTATTTCTATTATTCGAGAAATGTGTTTGTAACCGGTTAAAGATCAGATAACGTCTCTTTAATCGATTACTTAATATTTGATTACGCAGTTGATTCATTATCATTCGAGAGCAGTTAATGACCCGTCAAAAATTTCTGTCTTGTAGATTAAATTTTCCATGGCTTTGATTTCTTATGAATATATGCACATATCCAGATTAAGATATATGTAAAGAAAAAAAAACTTTGTATGTACATCTATGTTGACACAATACATATAGAATTCGTAAATATTGGGAAAGTGTTCAAATAAATTTCTTCAAAGAAATTTTTTTTATCTTTGCTTGCAAATTTATGATCATTATAATGAAGCCATTTAATTTATCGTGAAAATTTTCATTTAACGAGGAACTTTTAATTAGATTTTTTGGAAAATTTAGATTTTTTTGTTAGCAAGCCGAAATTATCGTGATTATTGAATTATGATTGTTAAGGCAATATTAATAATTACTATGGATTAAGACGGTAATTAATAGAAAGATAAAATATGAGATGTCAAGTAATATAAAAATTACTATAAAGCCAGAATTTTTTGAAAATTGTTTTATGCCCGCTTTATGAATACTTTTTTAGTGCTCGCGTCTGGTATATTTTTATCATGTATCATTACACAATAATTATAGAATCCCTGAAATCCCCAAAGATCCTTGAATAATTCGGGGGATCTTGTTTCTTCATGATTTCTTTAAATGATAATTTCAACATGAAAAAGAGAAAATAAAAGAGAAAAAATCTTTAGTGCATTAACTGCTTGTAAATAGGTAAACCACTTCAATTACCGAGTACAAATAGAAATTATAAAGACTAGTATCTTATCTACTGACATATACATACTAGGTAAATAACCGCAAGTTCTATATCTGTAAAGCATTAAAAACGATGTTATTACTGTACATATGAAACTTTATTATAGCTAATAAATTAAAGAACTGAAAATTGCGATTAAATTAGATTTTAAATTTGAATCGTAATTGCCTTGGAGAAAGTTGAATTTATAATTAAATTTATAATTAAATCGGCGTAGATTAAATCAGAATGTCAACGCCTTACAGCCGCACACTAGAACGACATATGACAAATCTTATAAGATATATTATATATCACTTGGAGAGGTATGAGATACATTGTTTATTTTAAATACCCGCACTGGCGTGACTATATTTGTCTTATTTATTGTGTATTAAACATGTCTCATGTGATTAATATCGCACCGATAGCAAGATATAAGAAAGTATTTAGAATTTAAACAAATGCGCCAATAAAGTCGCGTATTTATAATTCTCTCTATAATTGGCTGGAATAATTGTTGCTCAGAGTCACATTAGTCGACGCCATATATTGCTTTATGAGCTCTTTGGCTATATGATTTACATTATGAAAGGTGTACGAATGTATCCAATATCTTCTCTTTTTCTTTTCTCTTCTCAAAAACCGTAGCAGGCAGAGTATTCATATTAAATATTAAAGAAGCAATGGTATATACTTATTTCCTTAAGTTAAAAATAACATTCTGTCAATTTTAACTTTCATGTGTGTCAAAATGTAACTGAATCAATTTCTATGTTACTCTAAAATATACTTAGTAAATAATAAACGAGATTTGAGTCACTTTCGACATTTAGTACGTTTTCTTAAATTAAATTGTTTAACTATTGTTTTAATTAAGTCATCGAGCATATAGGAGCAGTGGCGACCTATAGAAATGATTAAAAATAAATCAAATTGGGGGTCAATTTCACATTATGAATTTAACAACTTTACTTTTCGAGTTCTACTAACAAGTTGCATAACAACGCGCAACAATGTAATACTCGCGAGTGATAAGTAACAAAAAAACTTCTTCAGGATCAATTTATGTTTACAATCGGATTATGTGGAAGCACATAATCCGATTGTAAACGTAAGCATATGCTGATAAGGTGATATTGAAGACCAAGCAACGTTATTCTATTTGTCATGCATAATGTGCATAGATAAGATTTTGCAGACTTGATTAAATCGTAATTCCTCTGAAGGAAGGAAAGGCAACGGCTAGGATCGTGTGGCAGTTGCTTCACAATTGGTACACAGTGTAATTACTGCCGAGGTCTCTTCGCCGTATTCTTTCTCTCTTTCGCTACAAGTAACGTTGGAATGTAATTGCAGTAATAATGAATGTGCGCGCGTATATATGAGATTTATGTGTTACGTGTCTATTGAAGGTTCATTGTACCTTTACAGAAGAGACTTCTGTGAGACGACGCCGTCATGGATGGAAAGGTGTACAACGAGAAAGTAAAGAATCCCAGAGCGGGCGCCAACATCTTCAGTATCTTGACGTTCTCGTGAGTATGAAAAGCATCAGTCATTTGCGATATAGGTAGATTTAGTTAATAAAGATAAAATTGAGGATAAAAGGAATACGATCCAAAAAGGAATCCACAGAATGCAATGACTTAGTACGTATAGTAAAAAATTAAAAAGTTTCCGGAAATTAATTTTTGATCGAAATCATTGGAATTTAATTTTAAATTCTACTTCTTTTTTCTCGATCATCTTAATTATTTTACTGATGTTCACTTGTCTATGATGCTTGTATTTAGATTTATTAATTTAATTCGTGATATAATAATAATGATATATTAATTATGCTTCATGAAACTGCGTAGTAAATTTCCAATCCAAAAAGGGTGATAAAACAAAATAACACTTTATTTGTTGTAATATAATTGCCATTTTATTTCAATACATTTTTAGAATAATGAATTAATTAAAGGTCTAGATTTATATTAAAATATAAAAATATTTGTTTTTATATCATTTTTTTTACATTTGAGCCAGAAGGCCTTACTAAATACATGTTACTACATGTAATCAACATATCAAATCAAATTAACAAATCTCGACTAGACGAGAACGTAATCTTTTTTTAAAAACAATAGAAGGTAGTCTAGTAAACGAATGGATACTTGAAAAGTAATTAAAACGATCTTCGGAAACTTTAAAAATGGAATCTAGAATCAAATTCCGATGAATTTAATTAGAATTATTCCGGCCACATTTTTGTCGATTTACTTGATTTTATACTTCGATAAGCTTTCGTATTTTTTGATTTATTAATCAACAAATTTTTTATACTGTAAGTGTACAAAATACTCGATTAAAATGTGAAGGATCAATTAATGTTATTTTACACTTTGATTACAATGCACTTTCTTAGAATAGTTACCTTCCGGAAAAATCATAATAGATAGACAGACAGATATGGAATAAATACATGTATTCAGTTGTCTCAGATATTAGATCAGATTATTCTTGGATGATAAATAGATTTTGTGGACGTGATTTATCGAAGATAAATAAGTCGTAGATATGAATCTATAAATAATGTCAGAATCATCTCGGATCGCTTTATAGATAAATAATTTCTTAGTAATTATTTTGTAGATAATCTCTCAATTTTTATCTTCGAGCACTTGATCTTTATTGCCCGGTAACGTTTGCATATCCCTTGTTTTCTACAACATTTTTGTTTGTAAAAAATGAAATATAAAAAAAAATACAATCAATACTAAAAATTTAAAATGCCTACTACGGTCGAAGCTGAATCTTCATTGCTTTAAATAATTCAATCTTGAATATACATATATATGTATGTACTTGCATATATACCATATTGTAGTCTTTTTAAACTACGCGCCGAATTGTTTTTCCGAACTTATAAACGCAATTAAAATTACTCTAGTAATCGCGAAATAAATTAACAAGCAATTTTAATAATTTGATGCTACTATCAAACATCATATTATAAAGATATTAATATGTTGAATAAATTTAAAAAAAAACATGCTTTGAAAATAATTTTGTTTCTCTATAATCAGTTATTATTTCAAAATTGTATTTTAAATCAATATTATTAAATTTCATTGATTCAAAGTCCAAATTCATTTTCTTTGTTTTTTGAATCATGTTGTTTTATAGCAAACTTGATTAATATTTTATTTACATAACAGACAGCAAAAATCATACACGATTTGCAAAAAAATTTTTGCATTCAAATTTTTGAATTCTTATCCTCGGAAAGATGAATCATGATTTAAATCCGAATATTTATTTTCGCTAGTCGTATCTTTCTGGTCAAACTATTAAGGATTATTTTACAAAATCCAACAACTTCGCATTTGCACTATATATAAATTCAATACATATTAAGAGATATTTTGATATTAATTACAATTGTCTAACATTATTTGTCTAAGTTAGTTTAATATCGTAACATTTTTTATTTTAAACGCATTGTCCGATAATTTTAAATTTTAAATTTTAAGGCGAATTTTTATTTTGACGCCGAGTTTTGCGAGAAGAAAAATATCGATTGTTATCTTGGATTCTATTTGATTGCGTTAAATGTTGGCATCACGTGGTTTTTATCTATTCGAAATTAGAAAGAGGGATGCTGATCAATTTTATAAAATGACACATAAAGCGATATTTCGAAAAATAAAAGAAGAGAATAATATCTCAACGAAAAAGGCGTAATTCAAGAATTGGATGAATTGCGCATAGTTCTTGCGAATAAAACGTGTTTGCTTTGCTTTTCTTCTTCGCAGTTGGATCCTACGCATTTTCTGGGTGGGTTATCGCCGAGATCTTGAAGTAACTGATTTGTACACACCGCTTAAAGAGCATACAAGTGGTATTCTTGGTGTTAAAATAGCGAAGGCCTGGGAAGAAGAATGCGAGGCGTACCAGCGTCGGCTGGAGCAGGTCGCGAAGAGCGGGTCGCAGAAGAAGGTCAAGGAGCCCAGCTTGATGAGAGTCCTCATCAGGTGTTTTGGTTTGACGACTCTACTGTATGGCCTTTTTATGGCCGTTATGGAGATCTTGCTCAGGTACAATCTCCCTCACTTCTCACCTAGAAATCCTCTTGTAAAAGCTCATCTTAATTTTTTATATTGCCTGCATTGATGGTGTCTTGAGTACAAAAAGCGATGCAAGTCATTGGAAACACTTTGAAGATTTCTGTGGAATTAAATTCTTCACAGATCAGTCTTTATCAGCGAGTCTTTTCCATGATAGTTTTTGAATTGACTAATGAATTAACCAAGTAAAGATTATTTACTCGACTAAATTAAATATTTGTAGAATTGTAAGTTCAGAATTTCACGAAGGGATGCAATTATGAATAATTAAAAGCGAATTAGAATTCACAAATTTTTAATTTTCATTGAGATTTATATTTTAGCATCTAAATTGTTAAACAAATCCTATTTTACGAATTTCTTAAATTATCTAATTTAACTTCATTATTTGTTCGAATGTTCAAATTAAATTAAATATTATTGAACAAAAATTATAGTTGTAACAAAGTTCCTTCTTTTGCAGAAACTTTTTTTTATGATGCAATCGTTTATAAATTAAAATTCTTGATTTTATAAAAAATCAACTTGGAGTTTATCAGGAATTACCAGAATAATATAAATATCTCTTTTAGATGCTGCATGTACATAGAGTAATATTGTGTTTATTGATCCGTTGATTCACTACTATTGTCCTTGAAACCGCCCACTAAAATCCTCTTATCATTGCATAAAATGATGCTATTTATCTATCATAACTTTAACACAGAAAAGAGAACCGTTTTATTATATCGCTTTATTATTAAATTCCCGAATAAATTTAATAAATTATTTTTATTTTCTGGTTTATCTCTAATGTGTCCTTAAATTAATTTAAAAAATACGAGTAATTGGCCATTTGATCCAGTTTTCTTTTCATAAAGTCTCCTCTGAAATCTAATTAATTATATTGAGTATTTCACATTACCCATAACATAATATGAATTAATTTCATAATAAATTTATTAATATCAATTTCTAAATAAATGACAATCTCATTCAAATCTCTTGCATGACTTGACGAATTTTCTTTTGTGATGCAGAGTGATGCAACCGTTGTTGGTGGGCCAAATGTTACTCTACTTTAACACCATGGACGTCGACAAGTCCTATGCGTATGGATGCGCCGTCGGTGTCATTTTATGCTCTGCTCTCAATGTGTTTGTCATACATCCGTACATGATGGGTATCTTACATATGGGCATGAAGGTCCGCGTGGCCTGCTGCTCGCTAATTTATCGCAAGACATTGAAAATGACTCGAACCGCACTGGGTGAGACAACAATCGGCCAGGCAGTAAATTTGTTGTCCAATGACGTCAATAGATTTGACGTCAGTATTATATTTCTCCATTATTTGTGGCTCGGGCCCTTGGAAACCATCATCATCACGTACGTTATGTACCATGTACTCGACGTGGGAGTGTCGTCTATTATCGGTGTTGCTTCTCTGCTGATGTTCATCCCTTTACAAGGTAAGAAAGTAATTACTCTAATTGTTTCTAATAATAGAAGTAATTGAGTGATCGAGTTGAAAGTGACTTGATATGCATATGTATGTTGAAGAACGTTTAATTTAGAAGTAATTTTTCTAATAAAAATCGCGCATCTTTTTGCTTTAATTAAATTGCTAACGTTTGGAATCTTAATTTTCTTTTGTTTCTTTTAGAATTTTTAAAAAATTAATTTTAGTAAAAAATAATCAACCAATAATTAAATTTTAATAAATAGTAAATTTAATAAATAGTATAATTAGCAAATAATCCATTTTAATGAGTGATTATTAATAACAATATATAACAAATAATTCGTTTCAATAAATTTTAATCTAAAATCTTGAAATTCTGTTTTTCTCTGAATTGTGATTTAAAAACATTTTTTTTTATAAATTAAATTAAAAAATTATTTTTTATTAAAAAAAATTCTGTTTCCAATTTTTTTTAAATTTTATTGTTACATTTCCAAGTTTCTATATTTATCACTAAATTCCTAATTACTGAACCTTTTTTCTATTCAATTAACAAATCTCGTTAGCGTATCATCGAAAATTAATCGCGTTTCACGTCTTGTTCTCGGAATTCCTCAGCATGGTTGGGCAAGAAGTCGTCGGAGCTGAGATTAAGAACCGCCATTAGGACTGACGAGAGGGTGCGATTAACAAATGAAATTATCAGCGGAATCCAAGCAATCAAGATGTACACTTGGGAGAATCCATTCAGCGCGCTTATAGAAAAAGCAAGGAAGTGAGTACCGTCACTTACATTGATTACGCAAATAACTCGTGTTAATTATACGTTGAGCAACGTGACCGTTAAAGAAAAACATTAGTTGCGAAAAGTACTTGGTAGCGCTTTTGTAAATGAAAACAGACAGTAAATGTTTTTAATGCTTATTGGCAAAATTATATCTTTTATTCAATTTCTGAAAGAATGATAAAAATTTCAATGTTCAAAGTATTCATGTAACAAGACAATTAATGGTGCGATAATTATTATGCGATATTTTTGTAAACGAATGACTTTGTAGCTGTATAAACTTTCTAGAACATCCTGCGGATGTATTCTTTTGCCTTTGATTTATCACATTCGACATTGAGTTGAATCATCGTAGACAACGTATAGATGCAAATCAATGCTTGCTTTGTTCATATTTCAATTGTAATCGCTATTGAAACGATTAGATAATAATCGACAGCGGTTTTATCGTATACTTTATCGTTTGTATATATGTATTTTTCTATGTTATTTTTAAGTTGAGACGTAGTCTTTTAATAGAAAATCTCGCGGTCTCAAGATATCTGCGAAAAATCTTCTTGTTTTAAATATCTTATATTTTTAAATATATATCAATTTGAATTAATATCAAATATGTATATATATGATCTGTTCTGAAAATAATGAGACTGATTTTTTAAAATTTATGTTGAAAGGAGATTGGGTACTCTTAAAATAACTAAACTTAAATAACTAATTAATTTTAAGTACTTTTAAACAGGATTATGTGTATTTTTGTTTATTAGTTGTGTAACAAGTAATTGCAAAACTAATAACAGTGTGCTTTGGAAGTGCATTACGAAAATGGGATGGGAACATATTAAACGTTATGCCATCAAATTTTGTGTCAAATGTAATGAAACTGCTATACAAATATTTGAAAAATTAAGAAAGAAACTTCTGAAGCCTTTTCTTTCGTGCACAAGTTTTTTATTCTTTACTTATTCCATACACAGAAAATTTGTGCACGAGATAAGGCTTAGTCTCCATAAGATCAAATGTTTGTACGACATTTTCGTTGAGTTTAACGTAAAATTTGATAATATGTTAATAATATTGTTTAATAGTTTTCTTCATTTTCATTATAAACTTTTAAAACACATTGTTACTAGTTTTGTAATTAATTATTTCATAAC
>NW_017304269.1:1965367-1971027 GCF_001594115.1 Trachymyrmex septentrionalis | reverse complement strand
GTGCACGAGATAAGGCTTAGTCTCCATAAGATCAAATGTTTGTACGACATTTTCGTTGAGTTTAACGTAAAATTTGATAATATGTTACTTTTCCAACATAAATTTTAAAAATTAGTATTATTTTTTAAACAACCGCGTATCTATTTTTGGGAATATGCTTAATTTATATATAATTTTTAAGATTTATCATGATTAATCAATAGGAATAGAATAAAATTAATGATATATGTACTCAGTATCGAATGTCACAAATATCGATTCGTGTTATCACATTTATATTAATAAATATTTTATAATTATGAAGTATTACATTAAGGTATTCTATTGAACTATTTCAATTAAACTTGAATGATCTAAAAACAATATATTATTTATTTATAATTTTAAAATTTGAAAGACCTCTTTTTTTTTTATATATTTTCGATGTTAAATTACGAATTCCTGATGTTTATTTGCGTTTTTGATTCAGAAAACATGAACACAGTTCGGAAAAAAAGAAAAAAAGATTAACAAATACGGAATTTGTTTACAGAAAGGAAGTTAATGTCATCCGATGGACATCGTATATCAGGGGTGTTACTTTATCGTTTATCATCTTTTCAACGAGGATGTCATTGTTCATTACGGTGCTGGCTTATGTACTGTTCGGCTACAAAATAACTGCCGAAAAGGTGTTCGTGATAACCGCCTATTACAATAGCTTACGCACAACTATGACTGTTTTCTTCCCGCAAGGTATATAATTGTTGATATGTATATATTAAATATACGAATGATAGATATCGACAGCGTGACGCTTGCAGCGTTTCTTTGCTAATTTGTTCATTTTTCCTTTATCTTTTATTTTTTCTTCTTTTTGTTTCTTTCTATTTTTCCCTCTTTTTATCTTTATTTCTTTTCCTTTTTTCCTTTTAATCTTCTCTTCGTATTTTTTCTGATTATAATGATTTTATACTAAAGTACTTTATCACCTTTTTCTGATTATAATGATTTTATACTAAAGTACTTTATCATCTTTATACTATAAATTAGAATCCTATTTAATAATTACATCCATTAACTACGAGATTTATCCTATGTTCTTATTCCCGTTTATTTATCTATTTTGTCTTTATGGCATAACACTCAGGGATAACACAAGTAGCGGAAGCGATGGTATCCATAAGACGTCTGCAGAAGTTCTTAATGTATGAAGAACTAACACCGTCTGAGATTAAAACAAAGAAGAACAACACGGAGAATAACGAAAAAGATGTAAAAGAGAATAACGAAAAAGATGTAAAAGAGAGTAACGAAAAAGATGTAAAAGAGAATAACGAAAAAGATGTAAAAGAGAATAACAAAACTGCGATGGAGAATAATAGAAAAGATGTAAAAGAGAATAACAAAAGTACGATGGAGAATAACCAAAACAACGCGAAGGAGAATCTGATTGAGCAGAAGGAGAACGACGACACGATCGTATGCCAGCCGAGCTATGACGAGCACAGCATCTGCATCGAGAACGGCACCACTAAGTGGCTGGATTATGAACGAGAAGACACCTTACAGGGTATCAACATTAAGGTACGTCCCGGCGAACTGATTGCTGTCGTCGGCCAGGTCGGCGCGGGCAAGAGCAGTTTATTGAACGTCATCCTGAAAGAACTGCGTTTACAAGAAGGTTCCATTCAAGTATGTTGGCAATTTCTCTTTAAGAAATTTAAATAGATAAATATGGAATAAACAATTTTATCTATAAAAATAAATTATTTTACCAATTTATTAAAATATTCATACATATTTTTAATTAATCAAACTATTAATTAATAAATATTTTAAACATATAATTATTCTTTTAAATACTTTTTTACAGGTTAATGGAAAGATTGCCTATGCCAGTCAAGAACCGTGGCTTTTTGCAGGTTCAGTAAGACAAAATATTCTATTCGGAAGAAAGATGGATCAGGTTCGATATGATCGCGTGACTAAAGTGTGTCAGTTAAAGAGGGATTTCAGCCTGCTGCCGTATGGTGATAAAACGATTGTAGGCGAGAGGGGTATCAGTCTTTCCGGTGGTCAGCGTGCAAGGTTGGTTTTACAGAATATCCTGATAAGATAAAATATGCAGGATATATTTATATTCTGAATTTTGATTCATAATCTCAGAGATTCTTTTCCAATTTTTTAATAATATTTTTTACATGATTTTTATTGGTTTTTTTTTATTGATAAGTAACATTTTATCTTTACTTGTTAATTTAATTAATTTTTTGTAATTATTATCTTGTGATTATAGTAAATATTTTTTGCGTATATATTTAATCTCTGAAGTAAATTTTCATATCAACTCAATGAATATTCAAAAATTTATGTTTACTTTTTTTACATTTGATATATAGAATAAGAATTTTGATAAGCGCGTATATTGTTTTATAATTTTATTTTAATATAATTAATACAATTTTTAATTAATTTAAATTAAATTGATATATTTAATTTTATTAACTTTCGTTCAAATAAAATTAATTTTATGAAGTATTTTTTTTTAAAGAATTTGCATTATATATATAGTTATGAAAGACATATTAGTCATATTGATGAGATGCCAATAATTGACAGAATAAATTTAGCGAGAGCCGTTTACGCTGATGCCGACATATATCTTATGGATGATCCTTTGAGCGCCGTGGATGCCCATGTAGGCAAACACATGTTTGATGAATGCGTCGATAAATACTTACGAGGCAAGACTCGGATTCTCGTCACTCATCAATTGCAATATCTTCGCGACGTCGGTAGAATTATCGTTCTAAAGGACGGAATTATTCAGGCTGAAGGGTATGAATGATTTTATTTCACTTTCTATCTTTTAAATTTGTTATTGTAATCTTGTTACAATTTCTTTGTTGAAATAAGATTACAATGACGTTGAGAATACATACATATTTTGCGCCGTTTATTTATAAATAAGTTCTTAACTTTGTGATCTTTGGCTTTTTGAGAACGAGAATGTGGGATTAAGAATATAATAGACTAGAAGAGAAAAAATTATCTTAAGAGTTTTTTTATCATTATATCACAACATGTATGACTCGATTTTACTTTCGAGAACAATAGATTTGATCACTTTGGCTTATCTTCCTGATTATACGGTAAAATAATTCTATTTTAAGTCCTTACTTTAATCATCCATTAACGTATCAAGAATCATTATCTTTCAACAACATAAATATCAATATTGACACGAAACGTTCAATGCCCTGTGGTCGAGTCAACACAAATCTTCTATTATTTTCAGACAATTTGCTCGCAAGTTTAAGTTAATATTTAAATTCATTTTCTTTCTATTGTTTTGTATGAGTTTTATTTTCTGTTTATCAGCACTTATGATGAGCTGGGATCTATGGGAGTGGACTTCGGTCGATTGTTGGAAAATCAAACAAAAACGGATGAGAAATCTTCTCATCCCCCTTCGGCTCCCGTTAGTCGTAGTAATTCGCGCGCTGCTAGCATCTCGTCATTAAGTTCTTTTATGACGAATGATACTTCGAAACAGGAACCTGACGAAGTAATTAGGACATATTTTCTAACTTATTTTCTGAAATAATAATATAAATCTTATTAAACTAATATTGTAATTTAAGATAGTTGCAAAAGCATGTTTTAAGTTATAGCAAAATATTAGTTTAGATATTTTATCTTTCCTATAAGCTAAATTTTAACATATTAGAAAAAACATCACTATTGAGAATTAACAATTAAATAACAAGTTTCATGTCATTTTTATTTATAAGTACGCATGTATCTAAAAAAAACCCAAACATCTTACATTTTTATTATTAAAATAACTTTAGATTTTAACAATTAATTAATAACGTATTAATTGTTAATTTTAGGTGGCTGAAATGCGAACTGTAGGCACTGTTTCTGGCGAAGTATATACGAGTTACTTACGCGCTGGCGGGAATTGGTGCATTATATCCATAGTGACTATGCTTTGTATATTGACACAATTAGCGGCTAGCGGCGGTGACTTTTTTCTCGCGCAATGGGTTAATATAGAGGAACATTATGTAAGTGCTTCACTATGCTAAAATAATCTTTTAATTCAGATGTAATCATGCTAGAGAAACTCGAGAAATCTAAAAGTATATTTTTATTTTAATTTCAAAATTAGTACATTTTTTATGTACATATATGAAGCAAATACATGCTTATTATTATTATAATAGAAATACACTTATTATGTAGTTATTACATCTCTCAATCTCAACTTTACTCAAAATTGTTCTTAAAAATGTGTCTTGACTTAAATAAAAAATTGAAATAAGAAACAATTATTGTTTAAAAGATATTCAAATTCTATAATTCAATTTCAGAATTCAAGTAGAAGTTCGATACTTTAAAATAAATGAGAGATCTCATGAAAGTGATCTCCATAAAAGAGTTAAATAGAAACATGAATTTTATGTCAAATCGGAAAGAAAATTACAATCTTAATTACAATCATATCTTCATTTAATTATGTTTCATTAATTGTATAACATTATAGATGAATCAAACGGATGACAGTGTTGTGGAAGATCCGAGAAGTCCCCTCAGTCGCATGCAGTGTATCTACATTTTCAGCGGCCTAACTGTGCTCACAATCTGTATTACTCTGATTCGCTCATGGGCTTTCTTCTGGACGTGTATGCGGGCCTCAATGCGTTTGCACGATCGTATGTTCCGCAGCATCAGTCGCGCCACTATGCGATTCTTCAACACCAATACATCGGGACGTGTGCTCAATCGTTTCTCGAAGGATGTAGGAGCTGTTGACGAAATGCTTCCAACTGCGCTTATCGATTGTCTTCAGATCGGATTAGCGCTGTTGGGCATCATCGTCGTGGTAGCTATCGCGAACACGTGGCTGTTGATACCCACAGCGTTAGTCGGCATTGTCTTTTATTACTTGAGAATCTTCTACTTGGCTACCAGTCGCAGTGTGAAGCGTCTTGAAGGCATTAGTGAGTATCTTGTCTTTCGGTGGAATAGTGTGGTTTCCTCGATAGAATAAGATTGCAGATTGAATTTAATTAATTATTAAGCTCATTGAATTGATGATAGATTTAAATTCTTCAATAAACTGAATAGTAAATAATATAAAAATTTCTAATTTTTCTCAGCCCGCTCGCCGGTTTTCGCTCATCTGAGCGCAACTCTTCAAGGATTACCGACGATCCGCGCGTTTGGAGCGGAAGCTATCCTCACGAAGGAGTTTGATAATCACCAGGATCTCCATTCGTCCGCGTGGTATATTTTCATCGCGTCTTCGCGTGCTTTCGGTTTCTGGCTGGATGTTTTCTGCGTGCTGTATATTATGTTAGTCACACTGAGCTTTCTCGTGTTAGACAATTACAGTCGAGGTTCAATGGACGGCGGATTCGTAGGCCTGGCGATTACACAAAGTATCGGTCTCACCGGTATGTTCCAATGGGGCATGCGCCAGAGTGCCGAGTTGGAAAATCAGATGACTTCGGTAGAGCGCATCCTTGAATATAGGTATTCGCTTATGGATATATCATATATCTCTGCTATAATATTTGTAGTACTTAGCATTATCTTTATTAATAGTTTTATCTTATTGAAATATCATTTACCTTTCATATATTAGATTAAGATTTAGGAAAAATTAA
>NW_017304269.1:1963196-1965267 GCF_001594115.1 Trachymyrmex septentrionalis | reverse complement strand
AAAGCTTATCACATTTTTTAAGTTTATATGAGTTTGATAATTTTTACATACCAAAAACTACGAGCTGAAAAAGATAAAAAATTTTCTTTTCACTTTGGAGGTCTCTCACGTGCCCAAAAAAAATTTACAAAAATTTTCGACTACCCATCGTGAAAACTTAAAGCTTTCCCTACAAAATCATTTTTTAAAAATGTTCCTATAATTTTTTGTTTCTGAGTTATTCGCGAGTTAAGTAAAGAAGCATTCTGATTTCGATTGCTCATAACTCCGATAAAAATCATCATATCGCAATTTAAAAAACAGATTCTTAAAGCTGAAACTTTGCTCTAGCGAATGATATAATCGTAACGAAAATTTCGCAACAAATAAACAAACTTTTGAAAAATCAATGAAAAAATCCGCACGGACTTTCCGGACCACCCAATAGAATTTTTTTTAATATTTTACTCTTCGATTGTTAAATAACATCGTTAATGTTTCTTGCTTTAATTCTTTTCCAGCAAAGTGGACAGTGAGCCTCCTCTCGAGAGTGCCCCTGATAAAAAGCCTAAATCCGAGTGGCCGCAAAAAGGCAAGATCGAGTTCAAGAACGTATTCCTCCGCTATGCGCCGCTGGAGCCGCCAGTGCTCAGAAACCTCTGCTTTGTCGTTCTTCCTCGGGAGAAAATTGGTATCGTCGGTAGGACCGGCGCAGGCAAGTCATCCCTGATCCAGGCACTTTTCCGCCTGGCTGACGTGGATGGTTTAATTGAGATCGACGCAATCGACACGAGTCAGATCGGCTTACATGATCTCCGTTGCAAGATCAGCATTATCCCGCAGGAACCATTCCTATTCTCCGGCAGTCTGAGACGGAACCTCGATCCGTTTGATTTGTATCCAGACGAACCTTTGTGGCAAGCCCTTGAGGAGGTCGAGTTGAAGGAAATAGGCTTGGAGGCCCATATCAATGAGGGCGGCTCCAATCTCAGCGTTGGCCAGCGGCAGTTGGTCTGCCTGGCACGCGCTATTGTGAGAAATAATCCAATACTCGTATTGGACGAAGCGACTGCAAATGTGGATCCGCGTACAGACGAACTCATTCAAATAACTATCAGGAAGAAATTCGAGAAATGTACGGTACTAACGATTGCCCACCGACTCAACACCGTTATGGACAGCGATCGCATACTAGTGATGGACGCTGGCAACGCTGTGGTGAGTTTCTTTTTAATAATCTTGCTTTTTCGTGTATTTTTTAGTTGAAATGTACCACCAAATAAATTTAAGTAGATCTGAAATCTTTTCTTGTTTTTGTGATTGTGGTGAATTATTGCAATTATGAATTTATCAGTCATTTTTGTGCTACGTTTTTTTCTGATAAAAAAACTACTTTTTTTCTGATAAAAAAATTTATTTATGATATTTGAGATATTTTAAAATAATATAAATAATATAAATTATATATAAATGTATGACTATTTTATTTTTTGACTTTTATGGTAAATTAATTTTTTAAATCATTTTTGTAGCGTTTTGTTAAAATAAATTTGTTTGAATAAATCACTTATCTGCTAAAATTACAAAATACTATGACTAGATAGTAATGATTATCTTTTTTAAAGTGCTGATAGCATCTAACTTTGTTGCGAGATAAATCGTCGATAAAAGTGATTTTATCATCTCTGATATATTACATAAATGTTTTATATTCGATACGAATCAAACTGTATGGCTTTGTAACGAGAGCAGATCGTAAATCTCAAGCTTTTTCTTCAAATGCATACTTTTATGATGTGCAGGAATTCGATCATCCCCATGTGCTGCTGCAGAAGGAGTCGGGCTACCTGAAGAGCATGGTACGGGAAACCGGCACGGCAATGGCGGAGGCTCTGGCCGGTGTCGCCCGCAACTGCTATCAGAGTCGCGGATTCACGGCGCTTTGATGCATTCACGATGTTAAGTAATTTCTCGTAATTGTGTCTGGGCCTTCTACAGTAAGCCATTAATCAAAAATCAGAAGAATGACGACTGTGATTGGTCAATTTTTAGCTTCTGACTTCTAATTCATGACTTATTGTAGAAGGCCTAT
>NW_017304269.1:1955115-1963096 GCF_001594115.1 Trachymyrmex septentrionalis | reverse complement strand
ACGACTGTGATTGGTCAATTTTTAGCTTCTGACTTCTAATTTATGACTTATTGTAGAAGGCCTACAATAGGTCGCTACGAAGGTTCCGTTTTTTGCGGGCAGTTCTTAGGCAAAATTCTTAGGATTTGAAAAATAAGAAGAAAGGTAGAACACAGTTGAAATTCAATCCTAGAATTTACAGTCATCGATGTTTACTTTCTTATATTATCTCCGTTTTCTATATTCTGTTCGCATTTCATTCTTCCATTGTATCACAGTTTTCTAGATTTTTCAATTAGAATTATTAGCATCCCTGAATGGAAATGTAAAGAATTGTGAATGGTAATCTAAAGCAAGTATATGAAGATGTTATAGAGATAGGAAAAAATTGGGGACGTTAGGATTTTTAGATTACCATAATGCAAATGCAATTTAAAATTAACTAAGTGTTAATTAAGAGATGTAAAAAATCTAGGAATGTGTATGGTCAAAATCGAATTACAAATTCGAAATTCCAGGGAGCTAATTAGAAGAATTCAGAGATTTGAGGGAACCGAGAACTCGAGGGATGCCGAAAGAATACGCAGAAGTGGCAAAACTTTTGTCGGCGAAATAATGAATTAATAATTTGCTGCAAGCTGCATAGTTCCGTTTAGCTGGTCTTTTCATTTTAATAATCGCAAATTTTCTGCAATCTCCATGTAATGACGCGCGATTATCGCTAGTGCAGGCCATTGCAGCGAGCAATTAGGAAATCAATATAGTTCGCGTGGATCGCGATACAATCTTACAAGTTACCATAGTATTATTACGTAATTTTGTATAAGCCCGACTTTTAGATATTTCATCAGGAAGGATGAAACTTAACCCGTTTGCTCACCGATATCTCTTATCAGCAAACTGCCATAAACGGTTTAGGGAAGAATTTTTTGTATATACATTTGTATATATATATTTTTTAGAAGTAAATTTTTTACAGAAATACTATATGCGAATCAAATATTAACATAGATGAAAGAAATAATAACAGAAATAGTGTGGAAAAAAAATAGTGAATGTGAATGTGGAGAGAATAAATTGTTAGTCTTATGCTCTTTTTCGAAGTACAAGGTTCTAAGAACTAAAGTTCTAAGAAATAAAAAAACCGGATTATCTCCGATTCATAGCCATTTAAAGACCGCAAATTTTGATATCGCTTTGGTGATCTTGAGGCTCTAGATTTGATTCGAAAAAATTTTAAATGTGGTTTAGTTAATATAATTCGATCTTGAAGAAATTATTCTCAAGGATGTAACAGCTACAGGATCAGTCGGTGAATTAACGGGTCAAGAGATTTGTACTTAGCGTATAGATAATGCAGAAAGAAGACTTTTTATACTTATAATATATTTTGATCAATACGTATAAAGAGTATTTGGAAAAAAACCAATCATTGCAGGTCCATAATTCGTATATTTATATATTTGCCTCACTTTACCGAGGCCGTTTGTATTTGTGATTTTGCAAGAATTTTACAATGTTCCTCCTATCGTACTGGTGCTATAAGTACAAGGAAGACCAAAAAGTAAAAGGTGCCTCTAGAATTTAAAGCTGAAATACTTAAATACAAAGCGTGCAACATTATTTTTTTCTATTATTGTTCTCTTATTATTGTATCAATAATCTTATAATTGTATGAATAAAATAGCAAGGCGCAGCGTACTCAATTTTTGTGTAAATAATATAAGATTATAAAGCAGTTAAATTAAAGTACTTACGCCTTTTTAAAAGATCCTGTTTTATATATTCAAGAATTTTTGCCAGGCCTAAAAAGTAACAAGCGAGTGTCCCCGATCGATTGTGTTACGAAAATATATTCGGAACAAGTGAAGAAATCATTTTATCTCTCCGCGAGCCAAGTGGAAAATCAACATGAATTATCAACATGGCTCTTTAATTTTTAGTACTGATGTTTAAATATTCAGTGATTTCAATTTTTTAAGTTAATCTTTTATTTGGAATCTTTTATTTACATATATAATACATATTTTTAATCTTTAAATGTATATTTTTTAATCCCTTAATGAATAAAAATTGCTTGGAAATCTGAATCTTTGATGGGAAACCTTTGATTCTCCAAAAATAATACATTAATTATATCAAATCATTGTATAATTTGTATATTATCATATATCAAATAAGTGAAGGCAACTGGATCGATCTAAGACACTCTATGTAGATCAAAATTGCCTCGTGCTTAGATTTTAATCTATTTTCTATCATTTGCAGTCGCCTCAATAACTTTAATCATTTCAACTGCAGCATAATTTTTAAAAGCGTATGTGATGTTTTTAAACTCACTCCCCTGATGGAAAAATTTTGCTGAAATTATTTCACATTTTGGAACATTTTTTAACAAAAATTCAGCATTTCAGAAAAATTTCAGCAAAAATTTCAATGAAATTTGAGCTAATTTTCAGCAATTTCATTGAAATGTTCAAAACGTGGAATAATTTCAGCGAAATTTTTTTCAACAGAGGATCACTGAAGCGTTGATCACTTTGTAATACAATTACATTATAAATATTGTTATTATTGTACTGCGATACACAAATGTATATTGTACGATGTAGTATGATTATACATATGTGTATTTATGAGTTACACGACGGGTACAAGTATGTATTATTACTATGATATACAATAAATTGTATACAATATAGTACGATTACATATATTATTGTACTACAAATATGCAGTATTTGATTTAAGTGTATGGACTTAAATAATAGATAGATTTATTTAAGAATTTTTTCGATTAAAAATTATTTTATTTAAAAAATTTCGTATTTAATTTTTTTATTTGAACAAAAATTTTAAATTATCAAAAAAAAATTGTCTAATTTTATTTTGTAAAATACTTTTTTATATAGAGTTTTTTAAATTTTTTAATTGAAATAATATATCTATCTTATTACGGTTGTGGTGATAACTATCGAAAATTATACTTTATTATTTATTATATAATTATTCATAAAGAATATTATAAAACTATAATAAAATAAATATATTATTCTATTAAAGAAATAAACCTCATTAAAAAGCATTGAAGAAAAAATAATTTAAAACGTTTAAGTCATTATGAAATCTTTTTAAAAAAAAATAACTTAATCGAAAAAATTTTTTGTGATTTATTATTCTAAAAATATCGCCAAATATACAATTGAATCAAACTCACTATATTGTGCTTCAATATTATTTCAATAGATATTAAAGCATAATTTTATGAAATATATTAATAGTAGAAAAAAGATTAAGAAGGCACGAGCGCGATTTATGATATAAACTCCAAGGTATATCGTATATTACACGAAACGCAATCGTATTGTAATCGTCATTGTCAATATTTATTATGTATATAGATATGTAGGTATGTGTTGTACTTATAGATAAAAAAAACAAACAGTACCTACATACAAGTGCCTACATTATGTAATGTAATCATTGTAAACAAATTGTAGATACAAATGATTATTTATGCAATTACTACTCGTTATATATATATTTTCCCTCTATTTTTCTGTTTTAAGTCTCCTGTCTCCTGAGTATTCACTTCAGCCATATTGAATCGTAATCATGAGCGAGAAATGACATGTTGATTTTTTTTGTATAGTATTTGTAAATAAAGGCAATTTTGGATAAAACAAAATAATGAGAATAGTCGAATAATAATTCGTGAAATGAAGAAGCTAAGCATTGAATAAAAATTAGTAAACGCACTTTATGTGCCTTTTGACGACTATTTGCTATCAAGGGGGATAATGATTATCCTTAACACCGCAACACGTGTTCCTATAAACAATTAAGACGTTTGCACATGTCATTATTATTCGCACCATCAAGTAATCGATGCAGTCAGACACGCATAATACATAAATATTTATCCCAGTTTTTAATAAAAATTACTGGTAAAAATATTTCAAAAACGAATTAAAATTCAACGAAACGTCATTAATATTTTATCAAAATTTCATTGAAATTACATTACAATTTCTTTACTAAGAATTCTTTTTTTAACTAATCGTAACATACGTCGATCACATGATCAATGTGCAATACACTGTATGTGCATGATACTAAGATAATATACGAAAGAAAGAGACAACCTCGTATAAGCCACAGTAAATTATCGCAGTCTGACCATTTTTTTAAATAGAGGGAATAGATTATTCCGGTATTTTCCAGTATGTATGAGTTCAATTGTGTTTTTCGTACTGCAGTTGTCCCTGTTTTTCGTAACATAATAACAACGCTCAATAATGTGTAACTTATGTGTCGAGCAGAAAAATGGATTTTTCAGATTTGATTACAATTACCATCGGGCTACGTAGAAATATGCGTGCACTGATAATATGAGCGCAATGATAAACAATATTAAAGATCCGTTGCTTTATTCGTCATATGTAACATAGATAAGATTGCAATTTTATCGTATCTAATCTTTCTCTACGAGGGAAGGAGAGACTACAGCGAGAATTATGTGGCGGGTGTTTTGTACAATTGGTACGCAATATTATAATAGTCCCCGCTGAGATCTCTTCGCTGCATCGTTCTTTCTGTCTCTCCGCAAAAAACGTCGTCGAATGTAATTACGGCGTGTGTGCACGTATACGTGAGGTGTAAATTGGAGGTCCATTGTAGAACTTTGCACAGAAAAGAGATTCCTGTGAAACAACGCCGTCATGGATGGAAAAGTGTACACCGAAAACGTCGAAAATCCCAGAGCGAAGGCGAATATCTTCAGCATCTTGACATTTTCGTAAGTATTTTTAAAGCGAACAGCGAGTATTGCACTTGCGATAGAACCGGTTAAAAGAGATAAAATTAAGAGAGAAGTGACTCATGGAGGAATCCAATAACTACAATGTGACTACAATGACTTGATATGTACTATGTAACGTAAGGTTTAATTTGTTTTCCGGTCTAAACGTATAAAAAGGACGATAAAATAAAACAACTATTCTTATTTTTTAAATTAAAAATTCTTTATTTCAATATATTTTTAAAAGAAAAAAAGATTAATTCTTCATCATTGATTTTTTTCGACGCTGTCGAACTTTAATTTTGAAAACAAACATATATCACTAGAAGCCAAGTCGGTGCTAGTGATTACATAAAAAACCAGAACTTAAAATATTTTTAATGATATACAAAAATTAATTTCTTTCTAAAAAATGTATTTGATGTATTTCTTAGGATAGATTGAATGGATATAGAATGGAAGCTAAACATTAGAACTTCTTCAACGTGAAGAGTTAAATATACTTGCACGCTGTCCAAAGTATCTGTTACAAGAATGGAGCAGAAGCATTTGCTTCTACTTGACCTTGGCAAACAATTTTTCATATATAAATATTTATATATGTTTATGTATATTTATACATATTTATATATATTCATGCATACAAAAGTTTTTACCGGAGAATTGAACTCAGGTTGTGAAGAGAATGAATTAGCAGAATTCGCAAAACCTGTTAATAACGTATATATATATATACGTGTTTGATTTAATCCGGGCATATATTATAGAATTATTCCGTCTTGCTTAGAAAATACAATAAAAATCTAGGAAACAATTGAATAATTCCGATCGGAATTCATTCTCTCTAAATCTATCGAGTGAAATATCACATTTTTATAGATTAAAAATTCAGCCATTTTTTTCAAGATTGGTTAAATTTCACTCTTTAGAGATTCATTCCAATTTCCTACGGAATGCTTGATCATTCAAGTGTGAAGGGATTAATGTTATCTTGCGCTTTGATTACAATGTACTTTCCGGAACAAAACGGTAATAGATGACAAACAGATAAGAAATATTGTAAATGTATGCGTTCTGTTGTATCATCTATGTTCTTATGTATCATTTATATTAGTAAAGCAGATCGATCTTGGATAATGATAAACGAACAATGTCACGATTTATTGGAAATGATATGAGTGGATAAATAATGTCAGAATTATCTTGTATATCGCTTTACAAATAAGTAGTTTCTTAAGTTTATTTTCACACTTGACGTGTATTCCAATATTTGCTCATTTGTGTCGCTCATTTGTTATAAGAACGATAGATACAATTAAAAATCTGAAAAAAAAGAACAAGAATATAAAAGGAAGAAAAAATTTACTTCAAATTAAACAAAATATTTTTATTTCTCTTAATAAATTATACCGAAATTGCATTTCAAAATTAATATTACAAAATTTTATTTATTTAAAACATTCAAAGTTTGAACAATAATAATAGTAATAATAGTAATAATAATAATAATAATAATAATTTCCCAGAAAAAGAGTTCGAACTTCGAAAACTATTTTTTTTTAATTTTATTGTAGCAAGTAAACGATATGTTTCATCTTTCCAATTTTATTTGGTATAGATATATAACGCTAAAATTATTATCGTATAGCTAATTGAAACGATTTTCATTAAGTTCTCCATGCCTTTTTATTCTCAAAGAGAAAATTGTGATTTAAATTCATAGATCTGTTTTCATTAGTCGTATCTCTTTCGTCAAATCACTTAAAATTATTTTTATGAAATCTAACAATGTTTTTATTATATGAATTTGATAAATATTAAGAAACATTTTCATATATTTATTATTATATAATTGTATAATGTTATTTCGCATTCCTTATTAATCAGTTATATTTAATAACGTATTTTTGTGTATTGCCCGATTTTAATTTTCTAAATTTGTAGAAATTTATCTGGACATCGAGTTTTCCAGAGAAAAATTCTTGTCGATTATATTATTTTAAACTCTAATTGATTGTGTTAATTTTAAACGTAATTACGTGGTTTCTATAGATTTAGAAATAGAAAGAAGGATATAGATCAGTTTTGCATAATAATATGTAAAGCGATATAGTATCTTAAAAAAAATAGAGGAAGAAATTAAATATTTCAGCGAAAGAAATTAAACAAATTGCGGATGGTTCGTACGAGTAAAACGTGCTTTGCTTTTCTTCTTCGCAGTTGGGTCCTACGCATTTTCTGGGTGGGTTACCGCCGAGATCTTGAAGTAACTGATTTGTATACACCGCTTAAAGAACATACAAGTGGTATTCTTGGTGTTAAAATAGCGAAAGCCTGGGAGGAAGAATGCGAGGCGTACCAGCGTCGGCTGAAGCAGGTCGCGAAGAGCGGGTCGCAGAAGGTCAAAGAGCCCAGCTTGTTGAAAGTCCTCATCAGGTGTTTCGGCTTCAAGACCTTACTGTATGGGATCTTTATGGCTATCATGGACATCTTGCTTAGGTATAATCAATCTTTGATGCATTTTTTATGTCTTTAATGTTAAAATGACATCAAAATATTGACGATAAATAACGTCAGTTTGTTTCTTGAGAATCTCCCTCATTTCTCACCCAGAAATTCTCTTGAAGAATTTTCAGAGTTTTTATATTTCTTGTATTGATAGTGTCTTGACTAGTATAAAAAGCTGACAATTTAATTCTGCACAATTAAATCTACTACCGGACGACTTATATCTATCAACATGATGTCTATTAACACGATTGTCATAGTATTTTTTTGAATTGTGTGTGAATAAATATTTAACTAAAGTAAAGATCTAACTAAGTGAATGATATGTATTTATGGAACTAAAAGAAAATAAAAATTCATGAAATTATAATTACAATTAATAATTGTGAGATTATTAAATTAAAAGCAAATTAAAATTCATTAATAAAATTCATTTTCAATTTCCATTGTGGTTTCTTCTTTATATAATATAAATTTTTAAATCATCTATTTTACGTATTCTAAAATTAAACGTTTCCTAAAGTTATTCACGATCAATTTAACTTCCATTCATTATTTGTTCAGCTTAAATATATTTGATAAAAGTCATAATTAAAACGTGTAAGTTCCCATTTTTGTAGAAACTTTTGTAGTATATTTGCCTGATGCATTTACATTAATCGAGAGAGAGAGAGAGAGAGAGAGAGAGAGAGA
>NW_017304269.1:1949581-1955015 GCF_001594115.1 Trachymyrmex septentrionalis | reverse complement strand
GAGAGAGAGAGAGAGAGAGAGAGAGAGAGAGAGAGTGAGAGAGAAACACCAGCTTGATCAAATTTCATCTATAAAAAATTTTTAAGATATCTAATTATATTAAATAATTATCTAAATAAGTAATAATATTTCTGAAATCTCTCATATGGTTGCAGGGTGCTGCAACCATTACTGTTGGGTCAGATGTTACTTTACTTTAACACCACGGACGTCGACAAGTCCTACGCGTACGGATACGCCGTCGGAGTTATTCTGTGCTCCGCTCTTAACGTATTCGTTATCCATCCATACACGATAAGTATGTTGCACATGGGCATGAAAGTCCGCGTGGCCTGCTGTTCACTAATCTATCGCAAGACGTTGAAGCTGACCAAAACCGCGCTGGGCGAGACGACAATCGGCCAGGCAGTCAATTTGCTGTCTAATGATGTTAACAGATTCGATATCAGTATCATATTTCTCCATTATCTATGGCTCGGGCCTTTGGAGACCATCATCATGACGTACGTAATGTACGACGTGATCGACGTCGGAGTATCGTCTGTCATCGGTGTCGCTTTTCTGCTGATGTTCATCCCTTTACAAGGTGGGAAAGTTTCTGCTCTGATTGTTTCTGATGATAAAAGTAATCAAACGCTTGAGTTAAAAGTGATATGTATGTGTGTTTTTTGTCCGCAAAGTTCAGAAATGTTTAAGTTAGAAGTAATTTCGCTAACGAAAACCATCTTTTCGCTTTGGTCAAAAATTAAAAAAAAATTTCTTTAAAAATTATTACTTTTAAAACATTATTGATGTAAATAGAAATAATTTTATTGGCTGCAGATTTGAAAATAATTTCGTTAGACCATCAAAATAATTTTGTTGGAAATTCAAATTGATTGCTAAAATATCAACGTTTTTTGCAGCATTACTTATCACTTTTTAATTTTTAACATAATTATTTTAATGATCCAATAAAATTATTTTCAGATTTGTATCCAGAAAAATTTTAGATTCTTCAGTAAATTATTTCCGTGTGCTTACTGAAAATATTGTGACATTGCAATGTATTAAAAAAAATTATTTTAATTTACGAAAATAATTATTTTTTTAACTATTTAATATATTATAATATTATTGAACTTTTTAATTATGAAAAAATAAATTAATCGATTTAAAAAAAATAAGTATATTTTTTTAGAAGCAATGAATTCTTATTAAATAAGACTTATTTATGTTATTATTGTTATATCCATTGTTATTTATTTGTTATATGTAGGACTTATGTCAGAGGATAATAATTTTCAATGTTGCTTTTAAGAATCTAAAATTAAATCTAAAATTGAATTCAAATTGTTAGAAATTTGAAGAAATTAAATGATTAATTACAGATATAAAATTAAAGATAATTTTGTTGTTTAAGTGTAAAGTAAGTTTTTAATTTTTTACGGAGGCTTCCTCTTTTTTTATTAGTATTTTTGAACAATAATCATTTTAAAACTGATTTAGAAAGATAATGTTTAATTATTTTGTCATTTTTGTCAATTTTTTAGGATGGTTGGGCAAAAAATCGTCGGAACTGAGATTAAAAACCGCTATCAGGACTGATGCAAGAGTGCGATTGACAAATGAGATCATAAGCGGAATCCAAGCCATCAAAATGTATACCTGGGAGAATCCATTCAGCGCGCTCATACAAAAAGCAAGAAAGTAAGCACCGTTGCTCACGTTGTTAATTTTTTATAATTCTGAAATTTCAGTGGCCTTCTAATTGTCGACATTAAATTATAGATTCAATACAAATCCGGCCATATACGCGTTTCTTAGCCAGAAAAAATAAATACAATTCGATAAGGAAAAAAAAAAAATGATTGACGATACAGAATTTGTTTGCAGGAAGGAAGTTAATGTCATCCGATGGGTTTCGTACATTAGAGGTATCACCATGTCGTTCATCATGTTCACCACGAGGATGTCGCTGTTCATCACAGTACTGGCTTACGTGCTGTTCGGTTACAAGGTAACGGCCGAGAAAGTGTTCGTAGTAACTGCCTATTACAACAGCTTACGCACAACCATGACTGTTCTCTTTCCGCAAGGTATGAGATAATTAGTGCTGCTGAAACGCAATAATTACACGAATAATATCGTCAAAGTTGATGATGCTCGTAATACTTTTTTATCTTTTAATTTTTTAATTTTCTCTTTATTTTTTATTTCTTCAAACTTTTTTTTCTTCTATTTCTTTTCTTTCCTTCTTTACATTCCTTTTTTCTTCTTTTTCCTTCTTTTAATTTCATTTGTTTTCTCTTTTATCTTTTAATGTTCTATTTATTTGTATTTTTTTCGATTATATTGTACTTCACGACTTTGTACTTCATGTATTTTTATTAGCCTTACAAATTCGAGTCTCAATAATTGATGGTATAGTATACATACCGTTAATAATTACATATACTCTTATTTTGGTGAACTGCTCTACATTTTTATTTTCTTTTATTTATCAATTTCTTTTATTCTATTCTTTTTGATAATTCAGGGATAACACAGGTAGCGGAAGCAAGAGTGTCCATAAAAAGATTGCAGAAGTTCTTAATGTATGACGAAATGACAGCTTCTGAGGTCGAAGCAAAGAAGCACAACAAGGAAAATAATAAGGAGGACGCAAAAGATGACAAGAATGCAAAGGAGTCTAATCAACAGGACGTGAAGGAGAATAATATAGAAAATTCGAAGGAAAATTTCGCGCAGAAAAAAAACGATGTGCACCAGCCGAATAATGTCGAGTATAGCATCTCCATCGAAAACGGAAACGCTAAATGGCTGGATTATGAACGAGAAGACACTTTGCAGAGTATCAACATGAAAGTGCGTCCCGGTGAACTGATTGCTGTCGTCGGCCAGGTCGGCGCGGGCAAGAGCAGTTTATTAAACGTCATCTTAAAAGAATTGCGTTTGCAAGAAGGTTCCATTAAAGTACGTTGATAATTCTTCTTTAGTTAATGTCAAATATTTAAGAAATTTCAATAGATATAAAATATCGAATAAACTATTTTGTCCATAAAAATAAATTATTTTTTTAATCAATTTTTATTTCAAAATTTATATATATTTTTCTAATTAATTGAAATATTTATAAATTAAATTAACTAAATTTTATATATATTATTATTTTTTTAAATACTATTTTCACAGGTTAACGGCAAGATTGTCTATTCCAGTCAAGAACCATGGCTTTTCGCAGGTTCGGTGAGACAAAATATTCTGTTCGGAAGAAAGATGGATCAGGTTCGATACAATCGTGTAACTAAAGTGTGTCAGTTAAAGACAGATTTCAACCTGCTACCTTATGGTGATAAGACGATTGTAGGCGAGAGGGGTATCAGCCTTTCTGGTGGCCAACGTGCTAGGTTGGTTTATATCTATCCTAATATATAAAGAATGCAAAATTTATACAATTTATATCTATAATATTTAGATCTGTAATCTCAGATGATTCTTTTTTAATTTTTATAAGATTTTCTTTAACATAACTTTAATTAGTTTTTTTCTCTTTGTAGTTAACGTTTTATCTGTTGTCAATGTAATTATGTAATTAATTTTTTCATTAATATGGTTAATTTTCCATTATAATTATTTCTTGATTTATTTGAATAAATATTTTTTCCGTATATATTTAATTTTTCAGAAAAGTAAATTTTCATTTCTACTAAATAACTATTTAAAAATTTATATTTAAATTTTTTACATTTGATACACGGAATAAGAGTTTCGATTTTTAACACTAAAGAATTAATTTATATGTACACATAATGTTTTAATTAAATTTCAATACAATTAATACATGCAATTTAGTAGTTTAACTTTGTCCAAATAAAATTAATGTTATGAAAAAATTATACAAACGCTATTTAACTTTTTTGAAAAGTTTTGTGTTGCATAAATAGTTATAAAAAGCACATCAGTCATATTGATAAAGCGCTGATATCTTACAGAATAAATTTGGCGAGAGCAGTTTACGCTGATGCCGACATATATCTCATGGATGATCCTTTGAGCGCTGTGGATGCTCATGTGGGCAAACACATGTTTGAAGAATGCATCGACAAATATTTACGAGGCAAGACTCGGATTCTTGTCACTCATCAATTGCAATATCTTCGCGACGTCGGTAGAATTATCGTTCTAAAGGACGGAGCCATCCAGGCTGAAGGGTATGAATTGTTTTACTGCACTTTCTTTTTACCTTTTAATTATCTTATTGCAATCTTGTTACAATTTCTTTGTTAAGATTCGTTTATTCATGTATTTATTTTATTGCTTTGTAGAATGTTATTAATTTCACGATTGGATCCTTGAATTCTAAGAAAAGAATGTAGAGATGAGTATAATTTGTAGATTAAAAAAAAAAAGATCTTTATTAAGAGTTTTTTTTATTAGTATGCCACAATATATACAAACAATGATTTTTATGTGACAACTTTAACTTATCTACTCAATGATGCGGCAAAATGATTTTATTTTAAGTTCTTTTAACACATCAAGAATTATTATCCTTTTTTTAATAGAAAAAAAACTAAATATCAATATTGAGATGAAATGTTCGAATGTTCGAGCCGTACAAAATAAATTTTAGAATTTTTAGTATATTTGGAAATTTTTAGAATATTTGCAAGTTTAAGGAAATATTTAAAATGCCGTCACTTCTATTGCTTCGTATTTTCTGTTCATCAGCACTTATGACGAGCTGGGATCCATGGGTGTGGACTTTGGTCGGTTATTGGAAAATCAAGCGAAAACGGATGAAAAATCTTCTCAACCTCCCTCGATCACCATTAGCCGCAGTAATTCTCGTACCAGCATCTCATCGCAGAGTACTGTCATGACGAATGATACATCGAAGGAGCCTTATGAGGTAATTCGGACTTATTTTGTGACGTTACTACTGATACATATTTTATTTAACTAGGATTTAGGACTATAAGAAAGTGTGTCAAATTATACATACAATAAATATAGTTCAGATCCCTGATGAAAAAGTTTCGCTGAAATTATTCCATGTTTTGGAATATTTTAACGAAATTATTGAAAATTTATTGAAATTTTATTGAAAGTGAATTTTTCAACTAACGTACGAAAAATCATTGAAATTGAATAAAAATTTCTCTAAAATTTTTGCTGAAATTTCTCTGAAATTTTGCTGAAAATGGATTTTTTAGCTAAAAATCACTAAAATGAAACTGAAATTTTTCTGAAATACTGCAATTTTGTTGAAAAATATTCCAAAACATGGAAAATTTCAGCGAATTTTTTCATCAGGAATATTTTATCTTTTCTATAAACTAAATTTTAGTATATTAAAAAAGTATTCCTATTGATAATTAATAATTAAGTAACGAGTTTCTTGTGATTTTTATTATGTATGTATAGAAACGATCAACGTGTTATTTTTTTT
>NW_017304269.1:1921939-1949481 GCF_001594115.1 Trachymyrmex septentrionalis | reverse complement strand
TTGATGCCAAATTTTCACAACATATTAATTGTTAATTTCAGGTGGCTGAAATGCGAACGGTAGGCAATGTTTCCGGTAAAGTATACACGGATTATTTTCGTGCTGGCGGCAATTGGTGCATTATATTCATAGTAGCTATGCTTTGTATAATAGCACAATTTGCGGCTAGCGGCAGCGACTTTTTCCTCGCTCAATGGATTAATATAGAGGAAAAGTACTATGTAAGTACATCACTATGTGTACAATAAATAATATATTTATTATCTAATTATTACATCACTTTTAATTCTAGTTTTAATTATATAATATTATACATAAAGAATTTGAATAAGCAATTATTATTGCCGTGGAAAAAGTTCAAATTTATAATTTAATTCTCATAAGTAAAAGCAAGAACTTTTCTTTAAAAATAAAATATGAAATTTTTGAAAGGGAGAAGTTTTTATTTTTAAGATCATGAATAAAACAAAATCTATAAAAAAGTTTCTACAGATTCTTCTGCATATTGATTATACAGAAATTATTAATTATATAATTTTATAGATGAACCAAACGGACGATGGTATTGGAGAAGACCCGAATAGTCCTCTCACCCGCATGCAGTGCATCTACATCTACAGCGGGCTGATTGTGTTAACAATCATCATCACCCTTATCCGCTCATGGACGTTTTTTTGGACATGCATGAGGGCTTCAATGCGCTTGCACGATCGCATGTTTCGCAGCATCAGTCGCGCCACTATGCGATTCTTCAACACTAATACATCGGGACGTGTACTCAATCGCTTTTCCAAAGACATGGGAGCGGTTGATGAGATGCTGCCCGCTGCGTTTATTGACTGTCTTCAGATCGGTATAGCGCTGCTGGGTATTATCATTGTGGTAGCCACCGCGAACGTGTGGCTGCTGATACCCACGGTGCTAATTGGTATTGTCTTTTATTACATGAGAATCTTCTATCTGGCCACCAGTCGTAGCGTCAAGCGTCTTGAAGGCATCAGTGAGTATCGCAAACTCTTTTGATAGAATAGACAAAGTGTCTTCGATAAGATAAATTCCATCACAGATAGAAACCAAATCATTAATCTCATGGAATTTACGATAAATTTTAATTCTTCGGGTAAACTGAATGGAATTTCTAATTTTTCTTAGCACGTTCGCCGGTCTTTGCTCACCTGAGCGCGACACTTCAAGGGTTATCGACGATTCGCGCGTTTGGGGCGGAAGCGATTCTGACGAAGGAGTTTGATAATTACCAGGATATTCATTCGTCCGCATGGTATATCTTTATCTCGACCTCGCGCGCCTTCGGTTTTTGGCTGGATGTTTTCTGCGTGCTGTACATCACGTTGGTCACGCTGAGCTTTCTCGTGCTAGACAACTACAGTCAAGGTTCAATGGATGGCGGATTTGTAGGCCTGGCGATCACGCAGAGTATCGGTCTCACCGGCATGTTCCAGTGGGGCATGCGTCAGAGCGCAGAATTGGAGAACCAAATGACTTCGGTGGAGCGCATCCTTGAGTACAAGTAACTATTTTTTTAATACCTTTCATATTTATTACTCCACGCCGCGTGTATATCTTTATCCCGGATCGAATTACCACAAATATTTTGAAAAACATTAAATTCTAGATCTCATACATTAATTTCAACTTATTTTATGAAGGATAATACAAAATAATAGTATGGCGTAGGAGACTGAGTAAAAATCCGTGCAGCAGTCAAAATGTAAAATAACACCCAGTTAATACATTTTCTGTTTCAATCTTTTTCCAGCAAAGTGGACAGCGAGCCTCCTCTCGAAAGTGCTCCTGATAAAAAGCCCAAGTCCGAATGGCCGCAGGAAGGCAAGATCGAGTTCAAGAACTTGTTTTTGCGCTACGCGCCGCTGGAGCCGCCGGTACTTAAGAATCTCAACTTTGTTATCTTTCCGCGGGAGAAAATTGGCATCGTTGGTAGAACCGGCGCTGGCAAGTCATCCTTAATCCAGGCGCTCTTCCGCCTGTCCGACATGGACGGTCTGATTGAGATCGATGAAGTCGACACAAGCCAGATCGGCTTGCACGATTTGCGCTCCAAGATCAGTATTATCCCTCAAGAACCATTCCTTTTCTCTGGCAGCCTGAGACGGAACCTCGATCCGTTCGACTCGTATATGGACGAACCACTATGGCGGGCTCTTGAGGAGGTCGAGTTGAAGGAGATAGGCTTGGAGGCTCATATCAATGAGGGTGGCTCCAATCTCAGCGTCGGCCAACGGCAATTGGTCTGCTTGGCGCGAGCTATTGTGAGGAACAATCCAATACTCGTGCTGGACGAGGCGACCGCGAATGTGGACCCGCGAACAGATGAACTCATCCAGACAACTATCAGGAACAAATTTGAGAAGTGTACAGTACTAACGATTGCTCATCGACTCAACACTGTTATGGACAGCGATCGTATCTTGGTGATGGACGCCGGTAACGTGGTGGTGAGTCAATTTTTCTTTATTTTGTCTTTTTACGAATTTTATGATTAGAGCGAATGAACTTAAGCAGATTACAAAATCTTTTCCTTCTTTCCGTGTTTGAAAATCAATGTAACGAATTTATCGATCAGTCTTGTAACATATTTTATACTTCTCATTCCAGATTATGGAAATTTCTTTACAATCTTTTAAAGCATCATAAATTATGCGTGGATTTATATAAATATTTTCTCGTATGAAACTCCTACGAATTTACCCTTTGATAATTTTTATATTATTTCGCGTTAGAGTTTTTGTTGAGTAAGCCACTTATTAGTTGATGCAGAATTACAAAATCTTTGACTATATAGCTAATATTGATTACATTAAGAAAATACTTTATTTCTTATTTATTTATAATAGTTTCAATATAAACTATCTCTTAAACTGCGAACTTTTATATCGTACACAGGAATTTGATCATCCTCACGTGCTGCTGCAAAAAGACACGGGCTACCTGAAGAGCATGGTGCAGGAGACCGGCAAAGCAATGGCGGAGGTTCTGGCTTCCATCGCCCATGACTGCTATCAGAATCGTGGATTTACGGCGTTTTGATGTATCCATGGAATTAACTTTTTGCAATTGCGTCTGATGATTAGGTCATGGAGATTCCGACAGTTTTTGCAATTATTAGGATTCCAAATTCTGATTTTAAAAACAACAGAAAAAGTGGAATGCGCAGTCTGAGAATTTAGAATTTATAACCGTCTACTCTCTCACATGTTCATCACTGTATTCTACATTCTGTTCGCATTGAAATTTTATTTTATTCTATAAAATTATAGGACGTCATGGTTTAGGATATTATAATGCAAATGAAGTTTAAAATTAATTAAGTATTAATTAAATTAGATATGTATAGTAGATCTTGGAATGATCAGAGTTCGAAACATCCGAAGCAAATTTCAAGATAAAAAAGAAAATACGTAAATAAATAAGAAGGATAAAGATTATCAGATTTATGATCTCGGGAATGTCAATAGAATATTAGAGTATTCGGAAAATATGTTGGCGGCACATTAAATTAATAATCGTTCTACTGCAAGTTGTACAGTTCTATCAAGTTAATCTTTCATTTTAATAATCACAGATTCTCTGCTATTTTGATGCGCGATTATCGCCAGTTCAGCAAACAATCAGAAAATTTGTAAAACTCGCATGGATCACGGCGCAACTGTTGTTACAGTATTATTATGTACATTCCATGATACATTATTTTTATATCAGTCTAGATATTTCAAGAAGTGTGAAACTTAGCCTGTTGAATTGCTTATACCTCATATCGTGAATAAATTATCATAAACGCGTTTAAGGAAGAATTTTTTTATATACAGATACTTATAATATATGTGTATATATTGTTACGCTCGCATGTTTCACATGGAGGACACATTAATTGCACTGAGATAAATATGCACAACAGTACAACGAGAATGAGAACTTTATTGAGAAATGACAGAAGTGTTAAAAGCTCAAAACTGTAGGATGTATTGTAGAATTATTCAGAATGAATTTCGATCGGAATTAATTATTCCCTAATGTACTAGTTTAGCAACAAAAAAAACTTAAATTGTTGAATTCTTATGTTCTTTTTCAAAGTTTAATTTCTGAGAACTTAAATTCTAAGTGATCTAAAAAAAAATCGAATTTTCTCCTATTTATAGTAAATTTAAGGAAATTTTGATATCGCTGTACATTTAGAATTTTGAAATTCTACATTTGAATTTAGAAAAAATTAAAACTAAATAACAATTTCTCAAATTAAAAAGTTGCGATTTAGTTAATTTAATTCGATTTTGAAAAGATTATTCTTAAGGATATGAATAATCATTATATTATAGATAGAATTGACGGGTCGAAATAATTGTATTTAGTATGTAGGTAGTATAGAAGATAGATTTTTATACTTATTGTAAATATTCTGTTAAATACGTATAAAGAGTAAAGAGTGTAAAGGAAAGAATGAATCACATCAACAGCGAGTGCATAATTATATATTCCATTTATATAGTTCATAACGATAATCGTATATTTTTCTTGCTTTGTGCACATCTGTGGATTTGTATGTGTATAAAATGTAATATTTTATCAGCAACATGGAATCATTGTCGATAAATTATCCTTAAATAATTTATCCTTAAATTAAAATTATTCAAAATGTATACATATAATTCATTTAAAATGTCCATAAATCCGTAAGTTTATTTTCTGTAACACATACACAGTTACACATATATCTTAAAATTGTTCTTTTATTATGAAAGAAAGTTTGTTGGATATATATGTTGCTATATTTGTTAAAATATATATGCAATAAAAAACAAAATAATAATTCACTGTTTCTAATCTTCATTCTGCTTATGATTCTAATTTTAGATCATATTCAATGGACTCCTTAAAACTAATATATCATTTATAATAAAAATATAATGCTGAGCGTTATTGTTTACAATAATTGTAGAGTTACAAATAATTAGTAAACTCATCCAGTATACAAAGAATAATTATATTCGGATTACCTTATTTTTGAAATTAATTAATTAAAAAATTTACTTTAGTAATTAATTAAAACTTTATTTTCATAAAGTTTACAGAAATATTAATAGCTGTCAAGAGACCATTTAAAAAAATTTCCGTTTAAAAGCTGTCAAAAGACTGTTTAAAAAAAATTCCTATTTTTAAAAACAATATTATATAAATTTCAAGGCCTCACATAATAAACGGAAAAATTCGGTCGACGTTCTAATTCTTAACCAATTTTAAATTTTTTTTTAATTTTCGAAATTAAATAAGCTATAAGCATTTTCTGTAAATTTTGATTATAGTCCAAATTAAAAATTGCCGATCCAATATTCGTTATCGTGTAATTTTGATTTTTTCTGCTCATTTCATTGGATTGGCAATTTTTACTTTGGATTCTAATAAAAATTTACGCAAAATGAGCTTTTAGCTCATTTAATTTCGAGCAAATTAAAAAAAACTAAACAGGTCTGCGCGATATAATTTGACAGCATCGGCATATTGGCAGTATATGTAATAATAATATATTATAAATACTTAAATAATATGTATAAATTACTTTACCGTATATTTATATATATATATATATATATATAACGAGTAGGTATCCTGAAATTCGCAAATCAAAATATTTTATAGCAAGAAACTTTTAAAAAAATAAATGAAAGTATTTTCTATTTGTCGAGCAGTAATTTTTGTGATGTACACTCATCGATTAAAAGGTTGCAACAGATTTTTTTTAATGGTTTTTAGAATGCAGCCTACTTACCGAGCGATTGATTTTTACTTACGGTACCATAAATAAGAACTAATCGCTCGGTGAGCAGACTGCATTCTGAAACTCATTAAAGTGTTGCAACCTTTTAGTCGGTGAGTATACAGTTTACAAAAACTAGTCAATTATAGATTATAGTTGAGTCGTACGATGGTAGTGTAAATGATCACTTCACGGACTTAATAATAGGTATTATAAACAAAGAGACGTGTATGCAATGTCCGTATAACAATACCCAGTGAGAAATAACAATCGAAATCAACAAATTGACGTCGATTTTTAATATCGATTCCATTGTCATTTCTCACATAATATGTGTGTTTGCGTGTAATATTTGTGGCAAATGAGTTAATTGATGTTACTAATAAACGAATGTAATAAGGTAAAATTATAATTTATCGGAATTATGTCGCTGTTATAATATGTTAAATTTACTAATTTGTATGCGGCAATGTTAATAGAAATTTACACAGTTGCAGATACACTTAAGCGATACACATACAAGCTATTATTTCATTAGAAAATTCTTCTTCGTGTTCGTAGCCAAAAGATATGAGTGGAAAATCAAAAACATATGGAAAAACATGCATGAATTAAAAATTGATATGTCAGGAATTGATACCATTAAAGTTGACTTAAGATAAAATTTAAACTTTTTTATTTTTGTATCCAAAATTTCAGAGAAATATTAAAATACTATAAAACTCTCCAATAAATTGTCGCATGTTTGCACTTGCGGAACAGCATTATGCGTGCGTATATAAATCAATAAAAAAACATTTTGCAATAAAATGAAAGAATTCTAGAAAGTCTGAGTTTGTTTTCTGTACACTAGACTATTCTAGAACTTTCTTTCTCGCTTTAAACAAATATCAAACGTCTATTTCACTTTAAGTTCCAAAAGTGTACACTAGTTCAGCCACAGAAAACAGACCTACATACTTGTATGTATTTTATACAGACAATTCCTGCAAAAGAAGAACAGGTATATTATTGCCTCCTAAATCAGTTTGTGACCCATTTTTTAAGATGCTCATTTTTGCTTATCTTACAAAAAAGTTAATTATTGCAAAATTTTAAACAATGTTACGCAAACTGTTATATCATCCGGTAGAAGATACTTTCTAATTATATTAAACATTTTGTATTTATATTTAATAAATTTTATTTTTACCTTTTAGAAATATAATTTAAAAACGAAATGATAAATATGATGATATCGATGACTTTCTTTTAAATTTTATTCCATTATGTATATTCGAAAATTAAAATAATATAGTGAATTGAAGCACCATACTTCTGGAAATGTTCTAAAAGAAATACTACTTGTCGTTTTGAGCAATTTTTGAGATACATAACTTTAAAACTAGCTAATTATAGATTAAACGGTTAAACGATTATCTGTCCGTGAGTTGCGCGTCGATAATGTTAGTGATCGTGCACTTCACAGACTTACAGACCTTAGACAAAAGATTGTGTGGGTAACGTTCACATAATACTGTGTGTGGTGCGTATAACATTTGTTGTGAATTAATGATACTGTTAATAAACGAACGTAAAAATAAGGTAAATTTATAATTTATCGGAATTATATAGCTACTATGTTATTAATTTGTATACGATAATATCAATAAAATTAGACATGAATAAAATTTGAATAGTTGTAATCAAGTGACATATACGAGTACATGCGAGTTATTATCTCATTACAATAAAATTCTAATTTTTAATTTTCCTATATTTTTTAATTTTTAATTATTAAAAAAATTTATTGCTTACTTCTTTTGTATCATTTGCTCATTTATTTTTTCAAGAATGTACTGATTATAATATCAATTACATGCATTGATATTATTACGTATCTACTACTTATATTACAAGTATAATATATACTTACGTGAATGGTACTGGTTTATAACTATGCGCATTTTAAAATGAAATAATTCCATTTGTTATTATAATAACTTGCATTACAATAACTTATTTTTTTAATAAAGACTAAACTTTGCGCAGTTACAAAAGTTTAATTCTTCACTCGCCTCTGCATGTAACGTAACCGGTTTTTTTTTTAATATTGGTGTTTCTATAATTTTTAGAATTAGTTATTATATGACGGATCAGAAAAAAAACCGTTAATATTTGCTCTATTTGTGATGCAAAGCATATTTAAAATACTTTTGAAAAATGAGAAAAAAATATCCTAAATTTCAATAAATATTTATTTAAATGGTACCAACTAAATATTTATTAAATATAAAAATATATTTATACATACAAAAAACTTCTAATTTGATTTAACAATTTTTTCTTTTTATTAAATAAATATTAATTTATTGTAAGTCAATATTTAGTTGGCAATAATTCAAATAAATATTAAAATTTAGCCTATTTTTGTTTAGTGTAAGACAATTGTTTTACATTTCAGCGGAGTATACAAAAATATTTTGTATTTTGTACTTCAGCGGAGCACATGAAAATATTTTGTATTTGTATTTAATATTGTAAAATAATTAAATACTAAGATTGACAATCTATCTTATTATTTAAATTATAAAATACAAAAAATTTTCTATTTTTCGATTTTAAATACAAAATACGTAATACTTTTATGTGCTTCGCTGAAATGCAAAACACAAAATACGCTTATATTGCAAATACCATGTATTTTAAATAAAAGTATTTTAAATTATGCTCTCGCCAGTTCTGTGAGGATCGAAAAAGTATCGTGAATATTGTACGTCAGAGATAATATTTACGTAATATTTTCGCCTATGTGATCTACATAAGAAATAATAAATTTTTCTTTATTATGAGAACATTTTCACATATATATTTTTTGTTTTATGAGTTGTTCAAAACTCACATAAAAACGAGGCATAAAATATAGAGCTCATAAATATTGTTAGACACTTGACATTGCGTATTGCCCGACTACAATCGTACTCGTAACTCACGCTATATCGATTACGCAACGCAGACGTACGCGTGCCAATGACGGTAGTGTGTCTGCACTCGTGCAGACTCGTGCTGTCGTCGAATCATGACAATAGTATATGAGTTCAAAAGGGTTAATTGGCACGTGACAACAATTATTCTCTTTACAATATGCCCTTTAATAAAGAGCGAAACAAATTTAATAACATCGTTGGCAGCTGTTGTGTTTCTGGATCATTCCTTTCATGACTGAACTCCTGCAAATCAAAGCTGTAAGAGTATTGAGAACAATCCAGAAATACAACGGTATAAAAAGAGACACACAGAAGTGACTCAACGCAGTACATGAATTCGCTGTCGAAACGCGAAGTCACTATTGCTTGTTTTAAAGAAAAGAGATCCTCGCGGTCACGAAAAGTTTTCCGAAAATCTTTACTACGGCTTGCAACACGTGCGGAAAGTAAAGTCGTTTGTTCTATCACCTGTAGTGTAAGGCCATGAATGACCGTAACGTCAACACTCGCGATTGTATCTTAATATATGGAATCGCTTACTCTTAAAAACGAAATCGCAATTGTAAGATATTCACTGTAAATAGTATACACAGTTGTAAAAAATTCAGTTTGAGCAAATACATTTTACAGTTATTATCAAAGTGATTTTGTGAACTTGCATGTGTGTGCGTGTAATCTTAATCCCAGCTTAAACTACGGTCTAAACAGAGTATATTTAACTTGAGTAAATATAGTACCTGTTCTGGAACGGCTAATTATCTAAAAAAGTATTGACTCTTATTGAAAATATACTTTAAATAAAAATTGGAGGGCTTAGAAGATCTATTAAGAGGTAATATTTATTTCAACTTCGGATAAAAATATTTTACAATTAGACAAAAATTGTATGACTTAAGAAAGTCCATTAGATAGTGTAATATTTGTTTGAACTTTAGATGATCTTGAAAAGCACGGTCAAGATCAATAAAAAAATAAAAGTTAGTAAGGGTTTCCATTTAAGATTATACATTTATACATTTATAGAAAAGACTCGTATGAGACAATCATCATGCATAGGAAATCGTATACCGAGAAAGTGAAGAATAATCCCAGAGCGGATGCCAACATTTTCAGCATTTTGACGTTTTCGTAAGTATAAATAGCAAACTACAAATATTATTCGTGATAGAGTCGATTAAGAGAAATAAAACTGAGAGTGAAGATAATGCGATCCAGAGAAAAGTTCACAGAATATAATAACTAGATATTAGATTCAAAAGTTTCTAAGAGTACAAAAAGTATAAAATAGAATTATCATTGAAAATTATTATTGAAAAATATTGATATATTTCTTAATATAATCATTCTTTATTTATTTTTAATGCATTTGATTTTACACTTTAACAAACTATCATACATTTTTATGCCAAAGGATATTTTAATTGGAAAGTTAATCGAGATATAAACAATTGATGTCAAGTTTTGCGAGAAGAAAATTGTCCTGATTATTTTGCGCTATATTTGATTCTTAAGTGTAATGATGCAGTTTCGATTGATTTGAAAGTAGAAAGTAGGATACAGATCAATTTTAATAATATGTAAAGCGATAGTACCTTGAAAATTAGGAGAAAAAAATTAGTATTCCAACGAGAAAAGCAAAATTCAGAAACCTCGATAAATTGCGGATAGTTTATTCGAGTAAAACGTTTGCTTTGCTTTTCTTCTTCGCAGTTGGATTCTACGCACTTTCTGGGTGGGTTATCGTCGAGATCTTGAAGTAACTGATTTGTACACACCGCTTAAAGAGCATACAAGTGATATTCTTGGTGTTAAAATAGCGAAAGCCTGGGAGAAGGAATGGAAGGCGTATCAGTATCGGCTGGAGCAGATTGCGAAGAGCGGGTCGCAGAAGAAGGTCAAGGAGCCCAGCCTGATGAGAGTCCTTATCAGATGTTTCGGTTTCAAGACCCTACTGTGCGGAACTTTCATGGCCGTTATAGAAACCTTGCTCAGGTACAACTTCCCTTTCATTTCTTATCTTATAGAAATTCTAGCTGTGAAATTTTTCATTGTAATATTTTACATTTCTTGCATTGGCGATAAAAAAAATAATACAAATTGCACGAATTTAATCCTGTGGAATTAAATCTTTTATTAAGCAGCTTTTTTATTGATAAAATTTTGGCATTTTTTTGAATTAAGAATAAAGATTTAACTAAATGAAAGATAATCTAATTAAATGAATATATTTATGACAATTAAATGAATGATATAATTGCACGTTCCGAATTTTTATGTGAGAATACGATAATTATTATAATTTTGAAATTAAAACCAAATTAAAATTCGCAGATTTTTAAGATTTAGAATCTAAACTTTTAAACTAGGTTTTAATTGGCAAATTTCTCATATTCTGACGAATTTTCTATTTTGATGCAGAATAGTGCAACCGTTATTGTTGGGTCAGATGCTGCTCTATTTTAACACCACAGACATCGACAAGTACTACGCGTACAAATGCGCCATCGGCATTATTTTGTGCTCCGCCGTTAACGTATTCGTAGTCCATCCTTACATGATGGATATGACTCATTTGGGTATGAAGGTTCGCGTAGCCTGCTGTTCGCTGATCTACCGCAAGACGTTGAAGCTGACTAGAACCGCGTTGGGCGAAACGACAATCGGCCAGGCAGTCAATCTGCTATCTAACGACGTCAATAGATTCGACGTCAGTATCATATTTCTCCATTATTTGTGGCTCGGACCTTTGGAGACCATCATCATCACATACATTACATTCCATTTGATCGACATCGGAATATCATCTATTTTCGGTATCGCATTTCTTCTGATGTTCATCCCTTTTCAAGGTGAGGCAGTCAATGCTCTGATCGTTTCCAGCAAACGTTTCTAAACTTTATAAGTGGCACGTATACACATATATATCAAGTCAATTTCCATTTAATCGGCTGATTAAATTGAAAGTAATTTGATATGTATGTGTACATTTGTCTTTTGCAAAGTTAAGAAACGTTTAAATACATTAAATTATAAGTAACTTTGCTAATGAAAATCGTCTTTTTGCTACGATTAAACTGCCTACTGGTAGAATCGTGACTTACGATTAGTTTTGATAAATAATAAATAATAAATAATAAATAATAGATATTTAATAAATGATAAGTAATATTTAAGTTAACTTTATTCTGAAATCTTTACATTGCAAATTGTTGCTTTTCAACTATGCCTTTAAAATTTTTTAAAATACGAGAAAGAAATTCTGTTTTCAAATTTTACATTTTTATTGCTATGTCCCCAAATTATTTCTTGCTAAGTTTCCTTAATTACTAAACCTTTTTTCTGCTCAATTAAATATTATTTGGTAAATTACTAACAAGTAATTACAAGTTGTAAGAGTTGCTTCTAATTGTATAAAATTTTTAAAATTCCTTAGTGTGGCTAGGCAAGAAGTCATCAGAGCTGAGATTAAGAACTGCTATCAGGACAGATGAGAGAGTACGATTAATGAACGAGATTATTAGTGGAATCCAAGCCATCAAGATGTATACCTGGGAGAATTTTTTCAGCTCGCTCATAGAAAAAGCAAGAAAGTAAGTATTGCCGCATAAACTGATTACGTAAAAAATATTTATATCGATTGTACAATACATTGCAGCAAGAAAGATGATTTTTGCAAAACCTGTTTGTGATAACGTAGACCAAAAAATGGAAGCAGAGAGTATTTCTGTTTTTTAATGCTTGTATTGACAAAAATTACAGTATTAGAAATAAAAAATTGCAATATTAGAAATAGTCATATCCTGGGACGATTAATATTGTACGATATTTTTTATTTGAAACGAAAAAGAAAAAATTATTGTACACAATACAATATATATAAACCCTACAAAATTTAATTTTAGGAAAGAAGTTAATGTCATCCAATGGGCGTCGTGTGTCAGAGGTATCGTCAAGTCTTTCATCGTCTTTATGACAAGAATATCGTTGTTTATTACGATATTGTCTTATATTCTGTTTGGCTACAAGATAACGGCCGAGAAGGTGTACGTGATAACTGCCTATTATAACAGTTTAAGCTTAATCATGACTGCCTACTTTCCGCAAGGTATGCGATAATTAGTGTAGCAATGTATGATATGATAGTTACATGTGTGAACGACACCGATCACAATATTGACGCTTGCAATGCTCCTTTTTTATTTTTTCGTTTTTACTTTTTCAAGTCTTTTTTCATCTGTCCTTTCTTCCTCACTGTCCGACACTCAATGATGAATTCCTATTCGCTGTATTTGCAGCAGAGTTGAGCATTTGCATGCGATAACTTGCTGATTGAAGACATAATGGCCACAATCGGCAAATTATTTTACATAATTAGTCAATTACTCGAAACTATGGAAATTAAATCATCTATTGGTAGTTGTAGAAGATAATTACTTACTTATTTACAAAATGTTAAGTATCACATCATGTGATATGTATGCACATCATGACTATGACGCTTTGATGTATTTTGATTTACTAACAATAACAGAATAGGCAAACTGATGTAATAAAATCAGACGGACCTTCTGTACGATTTATTAGTGCTTTTCATTAAATTCACCGTATAATTTCTCATAAACAAGCAATAGATTGTAAACTATATAAGGGCTGGTTACCTTACTTCTTTTCAATTATTATATTTTATACTTTATGCACTTTATTATCTTAATCATAATAAATTAAAGTTTCGTTTAAGAATCACATCTAACTAAATTAAATATAAAGTAAATAATTCTATTCTACATTTTTATTTTTTTTTATTCGTTTTTTGTTTTTATGATAACCCAGGAATAACACAAGTAGCGGAAACGATCGTCTCTATAAAACGGCTGCAAAAGTTCCTCATGTATGACGAACTGACTCTTTCCGAGACTGAAGCAAAGAAGTATAATAAGCAGAGCAATAAGGACACAAAAGAGAATAACAAGAATGCGAAGGAGAATAATACGATAAATTTGAAGGAAAATTTAATCGAGCAGAAGAACGATAGCGCAATCGTAGACCAGCTGAACAATGTTGAATATAGCATCTCCATCAAGAACGGAAATGCTAAGTGGTTAGATTATGAACAAGAAGACACCTTAATGAATATCAACATGAAGGTGCGTCCCGGTGAACTGATCGCTGTTGTCGGCCAGGTCGGCGCGGGAAAGAGCAGTCTGTTGAACGTCATCCTCAAAGAATTGCGTTTGCAAGAAGGCTCCATTCAAGTATGTGGACGATTTCTCTTTAGTTAATGTTAATTAAATATTAAACAAATTTAAATATTTATACATATATCAAATTAAAATTTATGTGTTTCAATTGTTTATTTGTATATTAAATAAACTATTTTGTCCATAAAAATAAATTATTTAATCAATTTATTTCAAAATTTATATATATTTCTAATTAAAATTAAAATATTTACATAATTTATATAATTTACATAATTAATTTACACAGCTAATTAAAATACACTATTGTTCTTTTAAATATTTTTTCATAGGTCAACGGCAGGATTGCCTACGCTAGTCAAGAACCGTGGCTTTTCGCTGATTCGGTCAGACAAAATATTCTATTCGGAAAAACGATGGATCAGATTCGATACGATCGCGTGACTAAAGTGTGTCAGTTAAAGAGAGATTTCAGCCTGCTGCCTTACGGTGATAAGACGATTGTAGGAGAGAGGGGTGTCAGTCTTTCCGGTGGCCAGCGTGCAAGGTTGGTTTCATAAAATATCCTAATAAAACAAAACATGCTGAATTTATTAAATTTTTTAATTTTTATTTATAATCTCAGAAACTCTCTTTTAATTCTTTTTACCTATATGATAAGATTGTTAAGAATCATAAAAAATTAAATACAATTTTTTAAATATATATGTATGTGTGTATATAATTGACAGAATAAACTTGGCGAGAGCCGTTTATGCCGATGCCGACATATATCTCATGGACGATCCTTTAAGCGCCGTGGACGCCCATGTGGGCAAGCATATATTTGAAAAATGCATCGATAAATATTTACGAGGCAAGACTCGAATTCTCGTCACTCATCAGTTGCAATACCTACGCAACGTCGGTAGAATTATCGTTTTGAAGGACGGAGCTATCCAGGCTGAAGGGTGATTCTACTGCACTTTCTATCTTTTCAATTCACCTTGTTATTTGCGTAGGTTAATTACCTATTAACATGATAGTATCACTGTCTTTTCGCAGAAAAAATATACAAATATCAATGTTGATTCGCTTGCAAGCGTTGCTTCTATTACTTTATATGAAATTATATGTTTATCAGCACTTACGACGAGCTAAGTTCTATGGGAGTGGATTTTGGTCGACTGTTAAAAAATCGAGTGGAAGCGGATGAGAAATCGTCTGTTCTCTCCTCGCCTCCTGTTAGCCGTAAAAATTCGCTTATCGCCAGTATCACGTCGCTGAGTTCCTTAATGACGAATAATACTTCGAAACAGGATCCTGATGAGGTAAAAAAATTTAGGGATTTATTTTATAAATTATTTTCTAACTGTTAATATGCATCTTGTTTAATTAATATTATTATTTAGAATAATTAAATTGAGTATAAAAGAAGGACGAGTCTAATTTAATTTAAAAATAAATTTTTTTCTTTTTAACCTTGAAATAGATATATAGATATGCCTTTAGTGTAAATAGAACATCTTTCCAGACTTCTCTAAGGGCTTAAAGTAAACATTGAAGATATACAATAAGTACAGAAGGCTCAATACTCGTCTCCTTTGAGAAAACCGGAATCCTCTTAGAATATTGAAGAATATTTTTTAATGAGATTTTTGAATGGTCAATAATTAAGTTTGAAGAACAATAGAAAGAAATATTTTAATAGTCAGTGTTTTTAAAGTGTTTTTTTTTGTAAATTATCACAATTATTTAACATAAAGAGAAATAATTGTTTAACATAGTTTAAGATAAACTAACGTATCTCAATAATATACCAATTTTTTTGTTTTCTTATTATCAACGTTGAGTGCAAAAAAAGCTTATCAAGTTCAAATTTGAAAGTCAAGTTCTTTTATTTAATAGACATGATTCAAAAATAATTCAGCAATGTTTAAAAAGTATTATTAAATGTCATATTTAAATGTCATATTCAAAATAGTTTAATTCTGTTAGTTTTTCCACTAAAATTAAACAGTGTTTTATTGAAATCGAAAAATTTGATAAATGTGATTTATTCCCTTTCCGCACACATTGATTTAATTAGAAACATCTTAAATTATGGGAAAATATTAGTTCTAAAATTTTAAAATTATTAATATAGATATAATAATTAATATAATTAAATAACGAGTTTTATATAATTTGAAAAAAAACGCATGTCTTGAAACCGTGATATTTTTTTAGCTTGGAATAATTTTAGATGTTAACTATAAATTATATTAACAGTTGATTATGTTAATCATTAATTTCAGGTGACTGAGATGCAAACGGTAGGCAATGTTTCCGGCAAAGTATTCACTGGTTATCTCCGTGCTGGTGGCAACTGGTGCATTATATTCATAGTAGCCATGCTTAGCATAGCGACACAATTAGCGGCTAGCGGCAGCGATTTCTTTCTTGCGAATTGGGTTAATAAAGAAAGACACCATGTAAGTGTATCACTAGACACTAAGTGTTGTTAAAGTAATCGACGAATTGAGGGTGTAATCGCGCTTTTGCAAAAGATTCGGGAAGTCTAAAATTTTACAGAGAATACTTTAGTAATATTTTTTACGTTAGGTTTCAAATACTTTTTAGTAGATGAAGCAAATAATATATTGTACTTAATTAATATCAATTATTATATTAAAATAATAATATAGTTAATATTAATTTATTACGTCACTTTTAATTCCAGCTTTCTTCAAAATTTTGAAGTTTGTGTCAATTTTTATTTAAATAAAGAGAATTTAAGAGAATTATTGGTATTGTTATAAAGAATAAAGTTAATAATTTTAATAACTTAGTTCCATTAAATTAGCTTATTACTAAATCAAAATTTCGGCGCTTTAAAATTAAAACACGACGCGAAACCGAAGATAATAATGTTTTCAAAAAACGTATAAGAAGAAAGATGTTTCTGTAGAAAGATTGCAGAGCAACATAAATTCGATTCATGTCGAATTAAAATTGAAAATAAAAGCTTGCAACGACAATTATATTTTTTTCTACATTAAACATATATTATTAATTACGTATACAATTTCTAGATGAATCAAACGGTAGATGGCATTGTTGAAGACGTTCCCCCAAGAAGTTCCCTTACTCGCATGGAGTACATCTATATCTACAGTGGCCTAATCGTGCTGACAATCGGCATCACCCTTATCCGCTCATGGGCTTTCTTGTGGATGTGCTTGCGGGCCTCAATGCGCTTGCACGATCGCATGTTTCGCAGCATTAGTCGCGCAACTATGCGATTCTTCAATACCAACACGTCGGGACGTGTACTCAATCGCTTCTCCAAGGACATGGGCGCGGTAGACGAGATGCTGCCCATCGCGTTTATTGATTCTATCCAGATCGGTATGTCGCTGGTAACCGCCATCATCGTGATCGCTATCGCAAACGTGTGGCTGCTGATACCTACGGTGATTGTCAGCATTGTCTTTTATTACCTGAGAATCTTTTATCTGGCCACTAGTTATAGCGTTAAGCGTCTCGAAAGCATCAGTAAGTATTTTCAGCTTGTCTTTCTAGAATAGAGACAGCTTCCTCGATAGAATAAGATAGATCCGATCGCAGATTGAAGTCAAGTCTCTTGAAATGAAGAGACTTGAATTGACGACGGATGCCAATTCTTCGGTGAAAGTGAGTGGAATTTCGAACTTTCTTTAGCCCGCTCGCCGATCTTCGCTCACCTGAGCGCGACTCTTCGGGGACTACCGACGATCCGTGCGTTTGGAATGGAAGCGACTCTCACGAAGGAGTTCGATAATTATCAGGATATCCATTCGTCCGCGTGGTACATCTCCATCGCATCCTCCCGCGCCTTTGCCTTCTGGGTGGACGCTTTTTGCATGCTATATATCACGCTGGTCACGCTGAGCTTCCTCGTGATGGACAATGGCTTTATGTATGGCGGATACGTAGGCCTAGCAATCACGCAGAGTATCAATCTTACTGGGAGATTGCACTGGTGCATGCGCCAGAGCACCGAGGTGGAGAACCAGATGGCCTCGGTGGAGCGTATCCTTGAATACAAGTACTCGCTTATCCTTTGTATATCTTCATATTCTGTTTGTATTAATTATGTATCAATTATCTTTATCGATTGTCTTACTTTATTGAAATATAAGCTCTACCACTTATTTTATACTACTTCAATTACAATTTTCAATGGTGTATTAAAATTTTTTTTAAGTAAACTCAGGATTTAATTATCTATTGATTTAGTGATCTACTTATATTATGAATCTCATACTCAAATATTATTCAAACATTACTGACTATTACAAATTCTTAAATTTCTAAATTTCGTAAATTTCTTCAAATCTTGAGATCTTATAGCGTTGAATTTGTAAATTTTCTAATCCCTAATTTAACTTTTTTGAATATTTTAACTATCCGAGTTTCATAACTGTTTTATTATCAATATTTTTCGTCTATCTAGATGAACACATTTGTAAGTTTTATGACAAATTGCAGATATTTCTAAAGCAGTCTGATTTCTTTAGATTATTAAAATAACGTTTAATTTATATTTTCTGCTTCGACCTTTTTCCAGCAAAGTGGACAGCGAGCCGCCTCTCGAAAGTGTTCCCGATAAAAAGCCCAAGTGCGATTGGCCACAAGAAGGTAAGATCAAGTTCAAGAACGTGTCCCTGCGCTATGCGCCTTTAGAGCCGGCAGTGCTCAAGAACCTCAGCTTCGTTATCTTTCCGCGGGAGAAAATCGGCATCGTCGGCAGAACCGGTGCCGGCAAGTCATCCCTGATTCAGGCTCTCTTCCGCCTGGCCGATGTGGATGGTCTGATCGAGATCGATGAAGTCGATACAAGCCAGATAGGCCTGCACGATCTGCGCTCCAAGATCAGCATTATTCCGCAGGAACCGTTTCTGTTTTCTGGCAGCCTAAGGCGAAACCTCGATCCGTTCGACTTGTATGCGGATGAACTGCTGTGGCGGGCGCTAGAGGAGGTCGAGCTGAAGGAGATAGGCCTGGAGGCCCATATCAATGATGGCGGCTCCAATCTTAGCGTCGGCCAGAGGCAGTTGGTCTGCTTGGCGCGAGCCATTGTGAAGAATAATCCGATACTTGTGCTAGACGAGGCGACCGCGAATGTGGACCCGCGAACGGACGAGCTCATTCAGACGACGATTAGGAGGAAGTTCGAGAAGTGTACGGTGCTGACGATCGCTCATCGACTCAACACCGTCATGGACAGCGATCGCATTCTAGTGATGGACGCTGGTAACGCGGTGGTGAGTCAATTCTTTTTTATAATTTTATTTTTTCGTGTATTTTTTCGATAACGTAAACTGTCGTAAACCATTGAATCTAAGTAGGTTGATTTTAAGTAGATTACGAAATTTTTCTTTTCTTTATGATTATGATAAATCAATGCAACTATGATCGTAATTTATCGATCATTTTTGTTATACATTTTTTAATTTCTTTTTCTAAATTATTATATTTATTTTTAATTTTTAAAGGCATATAAATTCGTACGTCTATTTTATGAGTTCTTCAAATTTTTCCTTAATCATTTTCGTGCTCTTTCTTGAAGTAAAATATCCTACTCCAAAAGAATTAAAATACTGCCACTATTGAAAAAGAGTAAAAAATTTGCACTTTCGAATAAAATAATAGATTTTCACTCTTTTAAAGTGAAATTTTACTTCAAAAATTTAGAGACTGTTTTATTAAAATAAATTTGTTTGAATACGTTATTTAACTGTTGGAGGATTGCAAAATATGTTTACATAATGCTCATAATTTTTAATATGAAAGTGCTGATAGTACCCATTTTTTTTATTCTGCGATGTAATTCATCAGTAGAAATAATTATTTTCATTATATTACGTAAATGTTTATACGTTGCACATATCAAGTAAAAGGTAGATCTAGGTATTTTTTGTACACGAGAATGCATCGTAAATTGCAAGTTTTCTCTTCAAAGTTGAACTTCTATCGTGTGCAGGAATTCGATCATCCCCACGTGCTGCTGCAGAAGGAGTCGGGCTACCTGAAGAGCATGGTGCAGGAAACCGGCACGGCGATGGCGGAGGCTCTGGCCGGCGTTGCCCGCAACTGCTACCAGAATCGTGTTTTGATGCATCCACTGTGTTAACTTTTCACAATTGCATGGGACAAACATCAGTGATAGGCCATTCCGTCGATTTTTTACCAGTAGTTCTTAGATGAATTTTTGAAATTTAAAAAATAAGAGAAAGAGTGCAATGCAGATGAAATTCAGTCCGAGAATAGATTAATCGGTTTGCTACGAGTTCTATCTAGCTGTTCCTTTGATTATAAACGAATTCTTTGTCGCTTCAACGTAAAGTGCGATTATCGCCAATGTATTTCAATTAAGCCGTGTATACACCTAGCGAACGACTGATTGAACAGCAAACGCAAAGTTTGTGTTGTTATTTATTACATAAAAGTCGTAAGTTTAATTGTTATGTGCAACGGACATAAAATCTGATCGAATGAAAGTATTCGGTAGAATCAAGAAAAAAAATAAATTGCTTACAAATACGAATGTTCGAACATTCGCGTTCGGTGTTCGTTTGCTAGGTGTATACGCAGCTTTATGCAGCAAGCAATCAGTAAAGATCGCGTAGATTGCAACCCAACTGTAATTACAGTATTACTATGTCATTTTAGTATCAGCTCGAAATATTTCATCAGGAAGAATAAAATTGAAACTGTTGGGTCACCAGTATATCTTATCGTCAGCGAGCTACCATAAACAATATAAACACTTCTAGGAAGCAATTTCTTGTATATATTTACCGCCATGGTGATAAAAAAATATGACGCAAGTCAGAAATTATTATACTATTAAAATTACAGTGTTTGAATTTTAAAAACGTGATGTTATTTTAAAAAAGACATATAATTGCATACCCATTAAGAAACATTTTGGAAATATTTTAGTAACATTGCAACAACGTTACAATGTTGCCGAAATGTTTTCAAATATTTCATGCTCACTGGATATTCATTACTGTATTTAAAACATCGTCTCAATTAAAAATTTTAAAAGTTCTAACATTAGAATCGAATAGAATTTATTCAGCATAAACAGCCAAGAAAGCTGTAAAAGATGAAAGATTATAAGTTTAAAGATTACTAGTTTTAAGATATGTCATTTTTTGTAACACAATAATATATATAATATATTTTATGTTATTAAAACATAAATTAAAATTAAAATTTTGTGTAATATTTGTGATTATAAAATTTGATAAACATAATCTATATATTTATAACATGAAGAGAAAAAATAAAACATTTTAAGAACATAACACACAAATATGTCTTCTTATGCGAGTATCAATAAACGAGTTGGCAGTCGTCGAGATTGGCAATCGTCGGACGAGTTTATTAGTCTTTCCATCGCTACAGTGCGCTGTTCTTGATACTTTTATCTTTTAATTAATTTTCTTCTATATATCGCTTGCCACGTGTGTTTTTATTAACATGTGATACGTGCTGTGGCAGACTTAACGTATCGATACTTCGACTGTGTCTGCTGTCTGCGTGGATAGCTTTGTTGCAATTTATACGCTGTGTTCGCTGCAGTTCATTCGATGAAATTTGAAATATGTTTCTTGTGAAGCCTCTTCGTAAGCTTTGAACTCGATATTCTGCCTTTGATTCTCATCTCTGATTACTTTGGTCCGCAGCTTCCCTCGATCGGTCAGCTGATTTATTATTTTATTTTTGTTCATTTTGTTTTAATTTATTATATTTTATTTTCTGTATTAGATACATCCTGTCTAATTATAATATATTTGTTCATTAAACTTATTTAAATTTAGTATTTATCTTTATATAACTGTGTATTTATGATTGTAACTTATTCAATGTATATACTTAATTTTTATTTTATTATATATTCTATCTTATTATAATATTTTCTTCGTCAAACTAATACTGCACTCGCCTTTAGCTCTGCTGATATTCCTGCTTCAGGAATTGGCATGTTTTTGGCGCTGAGTCCCAAGGCGCCTCGATGCGTCGCGCTTTTCATGCTTACCGTCTAAAATCAGTTCTAACTACCAGTGCTTATTTTATGAATTATCGCTTCTTCTCTTTTCGATCAATGACCGAATATATATTTATTTTATTTTAAGTGCAAAATTTTTGGGGGATTTCAAGCAACGCAAACAGACCTTTTGTTATTTTTAATTTTGATGTATCGTTAATGCACATTTAACTGACATGCGCAATGTACATTTCCAAATACTTTGAGAGAAAGAAACATATGTTTCTCTCTCTCTCTCTCTCTCTCTCTAACTTATTACTATCTCTCTACTTATAGAAACATGGTTTTTTTGCAGAAACTACAAGCTATTACTACCAGTTAATCCTTGTAAGGCCTACGGTTATCGTAACTAACACTGTGACACTTAGTAAATGAATATATCAAATATGGAACAAAATCGAAGAATAACTAATTTTTGAACCCTTAACTCTCACTCGTGAAGTCACTCATGTCCGTGTGAAATTTTGCGCGTCACGCTGATAAAATACATGCTGCATACGTCAATACCGCTATTTAAGAAAATTTCGTTATTACGGGAATATGACGCCACATTAACGTTTATTAATAATAGTTGAATAGATACGGTGACACGAAATATTCACAGAACACGACTGGCCCCAGCTTGATGGGTTAAGATTGCAAGTACAATATTTGAACCCATCTCGGGTACTTAATAAAATAAACTTAAAAAAATTTTTTTTCAATCAAAAATTATGTATTTGTGTATCGATAACAAATTAGAAATTATAATAATATAGAATAATATAGAAATACGTTTGAATTTATGGTCATAAGTGGAAAATTTGTTATATTAGAAAAACCGTATTTAAACTTTATATAACACAGTCGAAAAGTTTTTTAACACAGTTAAAAAATATTTAAAAAAATGTACTTTATAGAGAACGGACGATGCATTCAGGATTATAATTTAATTCTGATTAAAATTTCAAGATATATCTTTAATCTTCTTTACAAAAAAATGTCCATTATTGCAGAAAAGTAAAAACGGACAAATGCAAGCATACGTGTGATTGACAAGTCAGAAAGTTTTGAAAAGTAATACACTGATAGATTCAATTTCGAGATATCACTAATGATAGTATCAGTTTTATTCGAACTAGCTGCAATTGAAAGTTTGTATCGACAAATTTGTTGCCACAAAAATTTATTAACAAGAATTCCGGATAAAGCTATTGATAATGCTGCAAACTTGATAGGAGCACGACATTTACAATGATGGTCCCATGGTCCATTTTGTTTCTACTGTATGTTTCATTTTATGTTCTTGTGTTGTAATGCTGCATCGCTTGATAGGTTTAAAACTAGCTAAATATAGATTATAGTTAAGCGACACTTAAACGCGCACGTAACGCTTTTAGACATTAAATTGTATATATAATGTCATAATACTACGTGCATGTTGTATGTAATATTTGGTGTGAATTCGTTGATGCTATTAAACAAACGTAATGAATAAGATAAATTTGTAATTTATCAAAAAATTATATTGTTACTGTTTATTATATTATTATTTTCCCAATAAACAAGCTGTCGTTATTTATCGTCATTTTGACATTAAAATGACGATAAATAACGACAGCTCGTTTTAATGTCATTTTAATGTCAAAATGACAATAAATAACGACAGTTTGTTTATACCATATTTCTATAGATATGACATATCCGATACTTTTTCCGTGACAAAGTTCATGTCATTAACTATAATTTTATTGTTATCTATAATTTTGAAAGTTTATTATTGGCGCCAGAAAAAGTGCAAAAAGTACCATTAAGGCTGACTATTAAAGAGGATAATCGTTCGGCCATTTTTACAAATGTTTTAAAACGATCTCATCATTTTGTTTTATCCAAATTGTTTTTGTTTACACACGGTAAGTAACAAAAATTAACATGTCATTTCTCGCCTTTGACGTCACTATTCAATATGGCTGTAGTGGTTACTCAGGAGTCTTAAAATTTGCTTGTGGTATAAAGTATGAGGTCAGTCATACAAAAACTTCGAAATAGGAAGCGTTTAAAAAGTATAGATATCGTGGATCGTCTTATACTCCAAAATGTGTTAAAAAAATTTACATAATTTTTCCATTACTGTGTTCAACATAAGTATAACAATAATAAATTTTTTTTCTTCTTACTTATAATATTGTGAGAGTAGTTTTATATCCGTATATTTATTATATGAGTGAGTATGGTTTAACTTCTTTTTAAAGAAAATATTTATTTGTAGACACAAGAGATTAGAAACAAACGATCAATAAAAACTAATATGTAAATAACTTTTTATTAAACTAATTAACTATGAAACACGTTTTAAGCACTTATTATAGTAATTATTAGTCATTGCATTTATTCTTGATTGATAATTTACAAAAATTAAAATTAAAAACAAACGATAAAAATTTATATGTGTACGAGATATCGTACAGCTGATAAAGACTAAAATAAATGAATTCAACATCTAGAATATTTAATTGTTTAAATAAAAGAACTGTTTACGTAATAATATTGACATATCGACATAAAATAATTTTTTTAAAAGAAGGCTAGCTTTTATTTTTTTGGCCGTTTAGGATTATGTTTTATTTCTACCTTTTTTTGTCTTTTTCTTCATGAAAACCAAAAATTATCACAATAATGATGCAACACTTAAGAAAAAATTGGTACTTGAAATAAAGAATAAAATCGTTATTCACATTGTTATTAGGAAATTGTTATCAGTTATGCGTCAATTATTTCAAAACTAATTTAGAAAGAGAGAATTAAATCATATTGATTTAAATCATGTAATGGATGCATTATACTTAAGTGTTTGTACTTATTACGCGAAACCTACACACTTCGCAATTTCATACGCCAAGAACACTTAGAAGTATATATAATTGTCTTTTGTCATCTAGATACAGATTTTCTCCGATAATGCGTTGTTAAATGTAATCGCAGCGTGTGTACGTAAGTATTAAAGTTTAATTATACCTTTGCAGACGAGAAAGATTCCTGTGAGACAACGCCGTCATGGATGGAAAAGTGTACACTGAGAAAATGAAGAATCCCAGAGCGGATGCCAACATCTTCAGCGTCTTGACGTTCTCGTAAGTACAAACATTTTACATTTTTGTCGATCTATCCGATTTTATACTTTGAACAGTGTATATTTTATTCGATAATATTAAATCTTTATACCGTGGATGTATAAAATGTTTGATTAAAGGGATTATTTTGCGCTTCGATTACAATACACTTTTATACAGTAATTATTTTTCATAACAATCGTCATAATAAATAGCAGATAAAAAATAAATAAATAAAGATACATTTTGATTCAATTGTATTACATATATTAGTAAATTAAATTTCGGATGATGATAAGCGAGTTAGGCGGGCCCGAATTATGAATTATCAGATATGAATCTGTAAATAATATATAAATTAATTGATAGTAAATTTTAATAAATAATATCTTACAGCAAATAATTTATCTTAATGCATAATAATATAGATTTTAATGAATAACAATTTAGAAATAATTGATTTCAAATTAACTTTGATCAGGATTATCTTGGATCGATTCAGTTTGAGGAATGCAAGATATTACTCATTTATGCGAGATATTACTTAAAGTATCTTGGAAAATTAATATCTCAGCGAAACAAGCATAAATCAAGAATTGGACGCGAATTGTAAATGCTTCGTGCGAGTAAAATGTTTTGCTTTTCTTTTCCGCAGTTGGATCTTACGTACTTTCTGGGTGGGTTACCACCGAGATCTTGAAGTAACTGATTTGTACACACCTCTTAAGGAGCATACAAGTGATGTTCTTGGTGACAAATTGGCAAAGGCCTGGGAGAAGGAATGCGAGGCATACCAGTGTCGACTGAAGCAGGTCGCGAAGAGCGGATCACAGAAGAAGATCAAGGAGCCCAGTCTGATGAAAGTTCTTATAAAATGTTTTGGCCTCAAGATTATACTGTATGGGATTTGTGCGACTTTTGCGGAGATCGCGATCAGGTAGGCCCTCATTTCTTATCTATAAATTTCCAGGATTGGCAGTAACGCCTTACTTGTAACGCCGTTTGTTCATTATTACCTTGTTATAATAACAATTTGATAATGACATTGTAAATTTTTTATGACAGTAATGGTCGTTATTGAAAAAAAAAAAAAGAAATTTCTTTTTCCATTAACTTGTAACGTATTACTTTTTTCCTCGCTTTACTTGTAACGAGTAACGCGTAACTTTTTTTTTCAATAACGAATGACTTTTTCAACTCGTTACAAGTAACGATTGATTTTTCTAATTCTGATGTTACCATTACCATCATAAAAAATTCACAATGTCATCAAATCGTTATAATAACAAGATAACAATCAACAAAGTAATGTTATGCATTATTCGACACTTATTACTTTTTTTAATAAGTAACACGTAATAATGACAAATTACTTTTCAAAGTGACTTTTTTAACCTTAGCACAACCTTAGCGTTCAGTTAATTACCGTCATAAAAAATTGCAACATTGTCAAATTGTTTACTATAGAAAATAATGACAAAGTAATTGAAAAGTAACGTTTGCCAACGCTGTAAATTTCCTTGTGAATTTTTATCCCAATTTTTGTCATTTTCTACACTGGACGGTGTCATTGACAATTATAATGAGCTACAAAACACAAATTATTTCAACAATATTGCACGCCTCTGCTATATAACATTGCAAACGTTGCGGCAATATTGCTGCAAGCTTCTGTGCTGTATGGATTTTTGTGAAGTGTTTAGGAAAAACATTAATGAAAATAATTTTATTGAGAAGTGTGGAAAACATAACAGAAATGTTCCATGCATGTTTTATGAAGTATTCGGGGACTGTATATGGATATTCAAAATTGCAATGAGTCAATAGAAATCAATGAAATTTCTGAGAAACGTTAAATCTTTTTGTTTGCACTTTTTTGGCGCTTCCAGAAACTTTTAATTTTTACAGGGGGGTGTTGCAACCGTTATTGGTAGGCCAAATGTTGCACTACTTTAACTCTATGGACGTCGACAAGTTGCACGCGTACAGCTACGCCGTCGGCATCATTCTCTGCTCCGCTTTTAATGTGTTCGTTACCCATTTGACTTTGATGGGTATTACGCACATGAGCTTGAAGATTCGCGTCGCCTGCTATTCACTGATTTACCGCAAAACATTGAAGATGACCAGAACCGCGTTGAGCGAGACGACAATCGGCCAGATAGTCAATTTGCTATCTAATGACATCAACAGATTCGAGGTCTATCTCATATTTCTCCATTCTCTCTGGTTCGGACCTTTGGAGACCATTATCCTCACGTACGTAATGTACTACGTAATCGACATCGGAGTAGCGTCTATCATCGGTGTCGCTGCTCTGCTAATGTTCATTCCTTTACAAGGTAGAGAAAGTTACTGCTATTACCGTTTGTAGTAATGAAAGTAATCGGGGAACCAAGTTAAAAATAACTTGTTATATATACATATATATATATATAT
>NW_017304269.1:1908210-1921925 GCF_001594115.1 Trachymyrmex septentrionalis | reverse complement strand
TTCAATCAATTTTGATAAATATAAATTAATTGATAGTAGATTTTAATAAATAACATTTTGCAGCAAATAATTTATTTTAATGCATATTAATACAGATTAATGAATAATAATTTAGAAGTAATTAATTTCAAGTTAACTTTGATGAAATATTAAGATTTTATTATTTCCAAATTGTAAATTAAGTTTCTAAATTTGAATTCTCTTAATCATCAAAGTTTAAAAATTCCGTTTTCAATTTTCTAAATTTTCATTACATGCCCAAATTTCTAAATTTATTGTTAAATTTATAATTAATAATTCTTTTTCCTCTAATCAACACATTGTACACACACTGTTTAATTAATATCCTATTTGGAGAACGATTGAACATTTCTTCTAATCCTATTTCATGTTTCGTTTTCGGAATTCCTCAGTGTGGTTGGGCAAAAAATCATCGGAGTTGAGATCAAGGATCGCTATCAAAACTGATGAGAGAGTGCGATTCACGAACGAGATTATCAGTGGAATTCAAGCCATCAAGATGTATACCTGGGAAAATCCATTCAGCGCCCTTATAGAAAAAGCAAGGAAGTTAGTACCGCTGCATACACTGATTATGCATACAATTCTCATATTGTTGATTGTACATCGAATAACGTGATCATTAAGAAAAATCATCTCAATCGGGACAAAAGTGATATTTTGAATTTAAAGTTTTATAACAATTAAAGTACAATATTTACCTTAATAGGGTATTTACCTTTAATTGTAAAATATTTTTAATTACAAAATTTTCTTTGGTTCAATTTTGTAATATATAATAATTAGGAAAAAAATTGTGTATTATTTATTTTAAAACTATAAATAAGAATTCTGCCGCGTCCCAAACGCTGAGATAATAATAATAGTAAAAAGGGATATTATTAATAAATAAAATATAAAACGTTATGAATTTTTTAATTTTGAAATTTAAATAGCCAGAACTTATTAATTTTCAATGTTGAAACACGAATCCAATAAACTCTGTTTATACGTTTCAGAAAAGATAAATATAATTTTGCAGAAAAAAGTTAATACTACAGAATTCATTTACAGAATGGAAATTAATATTATCCGGTGGGCATCGTATATCAAGGGTGTCAGCACGTCTTTCATCATTTTCACCACGAGAATATCATTGTTCATCACAGTGCTGGCTTACACACTGTTCGGCTACGAAATAACGGTTGAGAAAGTGTTCATGATATCCGCATGTTACAGCTGTTTATGCTTGTCCATGGCTATGTTTCTTCCGCAAGGTATGTGATAATTTCAGGAAAAGACGATAATGTGAGATCCTTTTGTTTTATTTTTCTTTTATGTAATGTTATGCCTTATAGAGTTATATTGATATTGATATTGATATTGTGTAACGCTTAGATTGATCTAAGTTATTAAATACAAGAAATGACTTTTTTTAAGCTAGCACTTTTTGCCATAAAAAATAACACCATAATTAAATGATAAATATATGCTGCAGTTCTAATATTTCTGTGCCCAAAAAGGTTTAGCAGAAAATCGCAATTAAAAATAAAGATGCTGGTTTAAAGTTAAGTTAGTATTCTCTTTATTAAATTATATATATAAAATCAAAAAATTATTACAGTAAAACTGAGTACTTTTTATGCCACATCCAGAAAGATTTGTAAGGATTAATAATCATATCTGTCGTTATATATGAGACAAATTATTCTATATTATTCTTATTTTAATTTATTTATCTATTTTGTCCGACTTAGGGATAAGAGGGGCAGCGGAAATGATTGTAACCGTAAAACGGCTGAAGAAGTTCTTGATGTGTGACGAATTGATATCTTCTAAGATCGAAACGAAGAAGACCAGCAAGGAAAACAACAAAGATGCGAAGAAGAATAACAAAGAAAGCGTAAAGGAGAATAATAAAAAAAACGCAAAGCATCAGAAGGAGGCAAATGCAAAGGAAGATTTAACCGAACAAAATAAAAAGGACTACACCATCGTAGACGAGCCGAAGTGTGTCGAGTACAGCATTTCGATCAAGAATGGCAGCGCCAAGTGGCAGGACTATGAACGGGAAAACACCTTGCATAATATAAACATAAATGTACGTCCTAATGAACTAATTGCTGTCGTCGGTCAGGTCGGTGCGGGCAAGAGCAGCCTGATGAACGTCATCTTGAAAGAACTTCGTTTGCACAAAGGTTTTATTCAAGTATGTTGATAATTCTTTAACAGTTATACCCGGTTTTCCATTTTCTAGTTAACTTGTGATTAATAGAGCTTTCCGACTTACATTATTATTCCGCAATTCTCTTTACCTTGACGGAAGCCAAGGCCCAATTGACGATTGTTTTATATACTTTTTTTCACAGATTAACGGCAAAATGGCCTATGCCAGTCAAGAACCGTGGCTGTTTGCCGGATCGGTGAGACAGAATATTTTATTTGGACGAAAGATGGATCAGATTCGATACAATCATGTGGTTGAAGTATGTCAGTTAAAGAGAGATTTCAGTCTGCTACCTTATGGTGATAAAACAATCATAGGCGAGAGAGGTATCAGTCTTTCCGGTGGCCAGCGGGCAAGGTCCGTTTCAGAGACATCCTAATAAGATAAAACTTGCAAAATTTTTCAAATTTTTTAATCTGTATATAACTAACAGAGACTTTCTTTTATAATTAATAAATAATTAAAAATCATGTGATTTTTAATCGGTATAGATAGATAGGTCAAACACGAGCATATATTTATACTGATTATTATTGTTGTTGCAATTCCGAGCTGTTAATAATTAATATAATATAATATAATTTTTATTTATTTTCTTCTTAACATTCTATCGTAACATTTAAGTTAACATTGTATTTTAATTTGTTGATTATTATAATTTATTTAATTTTTTATTTCTTCTTATTATTATAAAAATACTTTCTTTGCTTATCTATTTAATGTTTGAAATAATATTTTTCTCAGTGAGAATGAATATTTAAAAATGTATGTTTTATTGATGTTTACATTTGATGTACGGAATAAGAATTTTCATTTTTGACACTGAGAAAAATAAATTTATATGCTTTAATTAAATTAATATAATTTATTTATTTAACTTCCGTTTTAATCAAATTAATTTTGTTAAGAAAGCACACAAATTCCAATTAATTTTTTTGAAAGTTTTTGTATTGTATATAAAATATATTGTAAATAGTTAGAAAAGACACATTAGTTATTATATGTATTATAATAACAATAATGTGATATTAATAAATGACAGAGTAAACTTAGCGAGAGCCGTTTATGCCGACGCTGACATATACCTCATGGACGATCCTTTGAGCGCTGTAGACGCCCATGTGGGCAAGTATATGTTTGAAAAATGCATCAGCAAATATCTAGGAAACAAGACTCGGATTCTTGTGACTCATCAATTGCAATACTTACGCAACGTCGATAGAATTATTGTTTTGAAGAACGGAACTATTCAGGCTGAAGGGTACGATTCTATTGCACTTTCTTTCTATTTCTCTTAATCTTACATATTATAATCTTGCTACAATTTCTATAATAAAGTAAGACATTATTGACATCCGTATATTTTACGTTTATTATTCATACATTTATTTTATTGCTTTGTCTTATTTTTACGATTAAAGCCTTGATCCTTTATCACAAGGAGAGGAATGAAGGACGAATGAGAATATTAATATTATTATAAACAAAAAAAACCCTATTTTTATTAAAATTCAGAAGGTTATAGTATCTATATATGACTCAGGTACACGTGCAAGAACACTTTAATGGCCTTTAACGGAACTAATTACTTTGGGCTTATCTATCTGGTGATAAAGCAAAACGTTCTAGTTTAAGTCCTTATATCAATTGTTTCCTAAACGTCAGGAATTATTGTCTCTCTGCAGAAAAAACGCAAATACCAATATTAACATGGAATATTTAAATGCACGTGTGCCCGCCTTGTAACGCCGTGTAACAAGTCTTTTGTTATTTTCAAAAAATTCGCTTGGGAATTGAAGCGAATATTTATATTAATAGCCACTTTTATTTATTAGTACGCTTTATAGTATACAATTTTTTGTTTATCAGGACTTATGACGAACTGATCTCTATGCGAGTGGATTTCGGTCGGTTATTGGAAAACCAATGGGAGGCGAATGAGAAATTCTCTCCGCCTCTTTTGGCTTCTGCCAGCCGTAGAAATTCGCACACCAGCAGTATCAAATCTTTGAATTCTTTTATGATTGATGACACTTCGAAACAGGGGCCTGCTGAAGTAATTTGAACTTATTTTCTAATTATTTATTTTTTGAAGTAACTATGTATCGTATTTAACTAACATTATGATTTAGAATAATCGTATCTTAAAAAAAAAAAAAAATATATATAGCGAAACGTTACTTCAAGTATCTTATCTTTCCTAAGTTTAATTTTAACCTATTAGAAAAAATATTACCATTGACGTTTAATAAATAGACAGAAATAACGAGCCAAATAACTCATATCTGTATAATATTCTATCATATTTTGTCTGATAGAAGAAATATTTAGCCACCAGACCTTTTTGATTTTTTTTTTGTACAAAGATATAAAACTCAAAAAAATTCTTTTGTCTGACATAGTCAGATTTTGTGCAATTTGACTTTTTAATAATTGTAATAAACGGAACCATTTGTTTTTATATTTGTGGTAAATATGTATCTGCTCAATCATCATATTTTACTTCGTAGAAGTAACATTCAAATCGTTATGAGATCTTATAGACCTCCTTTTTTAAATAAAGCTTCGATGGTCCATATAAATACGAATTTTGCAACTTTGTTCTTAAAATACTGTGTAATTAAATAAAATTATCTGCATGTCGGCTACACTTTAATGCAGATTGAGTGACATATCAGATCGAATTTTTATTTGTCTTTCTTCAGAAAAATCGTAGAGACTTGTTGATCCTTAATAATTAAATAATGAATTTACTTTTATTTTTTTAGAAGTACGCATATTAATTTCAAATCCGCGAATGTTCTTTTATCTATTATTGGAATAATTTTATATTTTAACTCTAAATTATAAACTAAATTTTAATCGTTAATTTCAGGTGGCTGAGATGCGAACAGTAGGCAATGTTTCCGGCAGAGTATATACGAATTATTTACGCGCTGGCGGAAACTGGTGCGTGATATCCATAGTGGCTATGCTTTTTATATCAACACAATTAGCAGCCAGCAGCACCGACTTCTTTCTTGCCCAATGGATTGAGATAGAAGAACACTTTGTAAGTGTCTATGTACAAAGTTGCGAAAATAATTGGCGAATTGAGGCATAATCGCTTTTCCAGAAAATTCTATCGGTTCTATCCCTTCTTGCTCGATCGGATTGGCTCGTTGGAATTAAAGAAGAGAGAAATACCAATTTGGAAAAGAGCAATAATCCCTTATCTGTTAGCTAATAAGAGTTAGTCTCGCTTGGCACATTTTAAAAAGTATAATTTTTTTTCAACGTAAGCAGAAAGAAGTTTTTGTAGAAAGATCGTAGATCTCATTTTACATTAATCATACTTTGTTAATTGTACAATTTTATAGATGAACCAAACGGAAAACGGCGTCGTAGAGGACCCGAGGAGTCCCCTCACCCGCATGCAGTGCATCTACATCTACAGCGGGCTGATCGTGCTGACGATCTGCATCACCTTAATTCGCTCGTGGATCTTCTTCTGGACGTGCATGCGGTCCTCAGTGCGCTTGCACGATCGCATGTTCCGCAGCATCAGTCGCGCCACTATGCGATTCTTCAACACCAACACGTCGGGACGTATACTCAATCGCTTCTCCAAGGATATGGGCGGAGTAGACGAGATGCTGCCCACTTTGTTTATGGACAGCGTCCAGATCAATCTGTGGATGCTGAGCATCACCGTTCTGGTCGCCATCTCGAACGTGTGGCTGCTGATACCCACAGCTTTCGTCGGTATTGTCTTTTATTACCTGAGAGCCTTCTACCTGGCCACTAGTCGTAGCGTCAAGCGTCTCGAAGGCACCAGTGAGTATCTTAGGCTCATCTCTAACTAGAATAGACATGACTAATCTCCCAATAAAATAAACAAAAGTTTCAATCGCAGATTGAAGCATTACGAATCTCATTGAATTGACGATGGATTTCAACTCTTCGAATAGAGTAGAACTTTATTCGAAGTGAGTAGAGTTTTCAACTTTCCTCAGCTCGCTCACCGGTCTTCGCTCATCTCAACGCGACTCTTCAAGGATTATCGACGATCCGTGCTTTTGGGGCGGAAACGACCCTTATAAAGGAGTTTGATAATCATCAAGATCTTCATTCGTCCGCGACGTACATTTTTATCGCGTCTACGCGCGCCTTCGGCCTTTGGCTGGATATTGTCTGCATTCTGTACATTGCGCTGGTCACGCTGAGCTTCCTTATGTTGGACAACTATGGCCGCGGTTCGAGGAATGGCGAATATGTAGGTTTGGCGATCACGCAGAGTATCAATATCACCGGCATATTCCAGTGGGGTATGCGCCAAAGTGCTGAGCTGGAGAACCAGATGACCTCTGTGGAGCGTATCCTTGAGTACAGGTACTCTATACTTTGGACGTTGTATATGTATTAAGTGCACATCTCTATCAACTATTTTATCCTTTTAAAATATAAGTTACCTACTGTAACTTTATCTTACGTCCCTATATTTACAATTTTTAACTCTCTGATAAATCCTTATTAAAATCAAAGTAAAGAGAGAATTTAGTTAACAATTTAATCAATCTATTGATTATGAATATTTATCGAGATCGTTCATCATCTCATTATTGATTATATATATTAGATTTTTAAATCCGTAATTTCTTTTAAATCTGCGTGCTAGAAATCTCAAAATTTAGAGCGTTATATTTGTTTCAAATCCTTGATTTAGATCTTTTTTGCTATCAAAAATTGGTGACGTTTTTTATTTAACAATACATTCTTTTTCTGTCTATTTAGACACTTTTTTTTGTAATGTTGTGTGAATATAGAACTTTTTAAATTATTCCAACCTATTTAAATTACTAACTTTCCGGTGTGAATTGTATTATTGTATGATGTATCTACCATATTGCAAACAATGTCATAGAAAAATTAACATTTTGTAACAAGTTTCTATTTTAATTGAAACGCCAGACATCAAGGAATAGCTAACAAGTAAATATATATGTTATAGTAATGAAAAGGTTTTAATATACCAAAGTAAAAGATATCCCTTGTGTGCCACACTAGAAGTAACACTGAAAGGTTAAATATCTTCATGTTAATATTCCCTACTTAAATTCTCTTCCAGCAAAGTGGATAGTGAGCCTCCTCTCAAAAGTATCCCTGATAAAAAACCCAAGTCAGAATGGCCGCAGAGAGGCAAAATCGAATTCAAGAACGTGTTTCTTCGCTATGCGCCGTTGGAGCCGCCGGTGCTTAAAGATCTCACTTTTGTTATCTTTCCTCGGGAGAAAGTCGGCATTGTCGGCAGGACCGGCGCCGGCAAGTCATCCTTGATCCAAGCTCTCTTTCGTTTAGCCAACGTAGATGGTCTGATCGAGATCGATGAAGTCGACACAAGCCAGATCGGCTTGCACGATCTGCGCTCCAAGATCAGCATTATTCCGCAGGAACCATATCTGTTTTCTGGTAGCCTGAGACGGAACCTTGATCCATTCAATTCATATATGGATGAAGTGCTGTGGCAAGCCCTCAAGGAGGTCGAGCTGAAGGAGTTAGACCTGGAAACTCACATCAACGAAGGCGGCTCCAATCTCAGCGTCGGCCAGCGGCAGCTGGTCTGCCTGGCGCGCGCGATAGTCAGAAACAACCGGATACTCGTATTGGATGAGGCGACCGCGAATGTGGATTCGCAAACGGACGAGTTGATCCAAATAACAATCAAAAAGAAGTTTCAGAATTGTACGGTGCTGACGATCGCTCATCGGCTCAACACCGTCATGGACAGCGATCGTATCCTGGTGATAGACGCTGGCAGCGTTGTGGTGAGTCAATTTTTTTATGACCTTATCTTTTTGTGTATTTTTTCGATAGCGTCGATTATCGAATTTAAATAAGTTACGGAATCTTTCCTTCTTTCTTTGATTATGGAGAATCAAATTAAGAATTTATCGATTATCCTTGTGATATATCTTTTACTCAATTTCCTTTTCAGATTATAAAATTTATTTTTTGAGCTTTATAATATTTTAAAGCAACATAATTATGCGTCAATTTTTCCTATAAATATTTCATAAATCTTGAGAATTTTTCTTTTCATTTTTGTGCGTTTTACTGAAGTAAATTTATTTAAATAAATCATTTTTTAGCTATTACAGTCAACTGTGCTAATTATACCTATAAATAGTCAGCAGAAATAATTTTTATCTTTTATTTCCTGCAGTACACGTTGCGTAAATATTTTATATGCGACACGTACGTATGACGCTCTTCAGTAGCGCTCGTAATGAGAATAGATGTTAAATGCGGATTCTTATCCTACACAGGAATTTGATCATCCCCATGTACTGCTGCAGAAGGAGACAGGGTACCTGAAGACCATGGTACAGAAAACTGGCAAACAAATGGAGAAGATTCTATCCGACTTTGCCAGCGATTGTTACCAGAATCACACCACGCCCACAATGCTTTGATATATCCCGACATTAATTTTTAACTTTTAGCAAAAAAATTAACAGATATTTAATTTCAATCACAATCAAAAGAAAATTAAAATTTTTTAATATTAGATATATAAAAAATTTGGTATAATTTAAAATAGAGATTGTTGTATGTAACACGACATAGTACAATGTACAGGACACATATTGATAATATCTCTTAAAAATAATCTTTTTAAAAGAGAAAAATATACACCAATATATATATAAAATATATATACATAAAAAATCGAATGTTACATCCTTTCTAAAATAAAAAGATGTTAATTTTCTTAATAAACAGTTTTAATTATTCAAAAATTATTCAAACTGTTAAAAAACAAATATTATATCAAATGAATGTAATTAGCTAAGTATCTTTTCATCATTATTCAAAAAAGATTTCGAAAAAATGACTTTGCAGAAACTTGTTAGTTTTAAGATACATAATACGAACTAAAAATGACTAAAGTGATCAACCTATACAAAGTTAATCTCCTCCCCCCACTTTTGAAAGTAAATTATTTTGAAAATTTGTACCAAATTATGTAATGTTTATGTTATATTGCGCCTAAGTATTATATTAAAATTATAATACAAAAAATACGTTAAAAAGTAAAAAAAAAAAAATATTATTTTAAACTTGATGGAAAAATTGTTTTGAAATTATTATGCTTTTTTGTTCTTCTTTAAGATAATAAATGATAAAAAATAAAATAATAGAGCTAAGCGAGCTCGCTAAACACAATTTAAATAATTTATAAAAATGAAATCGTGGCATAAACACAAAGATAATTGAAATTAAGATTTTTGTGAAATATAAAGAAATATTTCATACATGCTTTTTAGAATATTCGCGAACTGTGTACGAATGTTTGAAATTTCAAAGGGTTAATGGAAAATCAATAGAGGTTTCCAAGAAGTTAAAATTCTTTGTTTACATTTTTTTGATGCTCTGAGAAGCTTTTAATTTCCACTAAAGTACGTGTGTATTGAAGGTCCATTATACTTTTACAGAAAAAACTTCTATGAGACAAAGCTGTCATTATGGATGGGAAAGTATATACCAAAAAAGTAAAGAATCCGAGAGCGAACGCCAACATTTTCAGCATATTGACATTCTTGTAAGTATGAAAAGTAAACGGAGGATATAGACCCTGTTAAAAGAGATAAAACTGAGAAAGAAGATGACCTGGTCCAGAAAAGAAATCTAGGAAATGCAATAACTTGATACAGTACCCTCCATAATTTGGGAACACCCTACGTTTTACGGGTTTGTAAATAATTATTTAACTAAAAAAGACAAAACAAAAGTACATACATACGTACGTTATTTATAAATACCTAATGAGCTTTAATCTGATATCAAAATCGCGTATTCACGGCGCTTCGATATGTTCACAACAATTTTTCGCAATTGCATCAGACACGATAGATTTTTAACAGCAGGAAAAGGATTAAAAAGGCGCGTGGACTACTGATGGACTCCAGAATAGATGTAGTACTATATTTACATTACACATGAAACTCAATCATATTGTAATCATCATTATCAATGTTTATTATGTATGTAGACAGGTGTATTGTACTTTTAGGTGAAAACAAATTACAATACCTTACATACAAGTGCCTACATTATGCAACGTAATCATTGTAAACGAAATATAGATACAAATGATTATTTATGTAATTATACTCCACCCCTGTATATATATATATATATATATATATATATATATATATATATATATGAATATATATATATATATTTCTTTTCCTCTATTTTCCTTTTTTAATTACATTGTTCTTTAATTACCTTAATGATAGCATACAGTCAACATATTACATCGTCGATCTCTAAAAACGAGGATCTCATCAATTATATGTATACATTACAGCGATGATAAGTCGATACATTCAGAGTCTATCGTCGATACAAAACGCGCTGTTTACTTACAAAGTAACGTTTCTTTTTTTTTACAAAGAGAGATGCGTAGACTTACATTACACATCAATAGGTCTCTCAAAGTCTTTATTTTTCACCCAGAAAAAGATACACAGCTTATACTAGAAACGCGGAATAAATAAAGTTACAAAACAAGAATCAAACATATGAATAGATTGAGTAAAAAAAATTGAAGACGGGAAAGAAAATACGATGTTCTTATTAAAAATATGTAAGTACACGCTACTGGACGCTGCTTGATACTTAATTACTCAAATGCAAAATTAATCATTTCAAAAGTATCCATCGGCGGAGAAATAAAACGGACAGAATCAATAAATAGAATTGCGCGATTAATCGTCAGACTCAATTGACCTCGACGATAAGAATCATTTATCGAAATTGCCCTGGTGAAAATTTTTCTTAGAATTATTCATAAATATAATTTTTCAGAATTTCTATACAAATTTCAGAATTTTTCAGAATTTCTATAAATTTTTAGAAAATTTCTCATATTCTTTTTACACGAATTGGAATACTTTTTAGAAATGCTAAAAAACTCTATGTTCAATTCTGAAATATTTTAGTATTTCTAAAATTTCTCATTCTGTAATTTCCGAAGGAAATTTGTGAAATCTCATGAAGTTTAAAACATTTTTTTAGAAATTTTTTCATAAATTTAAAAATTCTGGAAAATTCTTAAAAATATTTTATGCAAAAGTTTTAAAAATATTATGAAATACAAGAATCTTTTTCATCGGGGCAAGAGAAACATATCGAAGCGTTCATTAAACCTAACATAAAGAGAACAAGTACAATAAACAAGATATAGTAAACTAGAGTTATTTCTTTAAAAGCCGCTTACAGCTACCTGGTCGTCCTATAGAGGACCTCGCACAGCATATACAAGGAATTATCCTTAACGCCGCAACACATGCTTCGCTATAAATAGTTAGAATGTCTTACACGTGCCATTATTACTCGCACCATCAAGCAATCGACGCAGTCAGTCAGACACGCACAGTACATAAAAACATTTATCTAGAGTTATACGACCCCCAACTTCGTCTTCGTCGTCCTGTCGAGTAAGCTATCTATAGTAAAAAGAAGAACGTTACGCAAGTCCCACGCTATTTCTAGGATTCTAGAAAGAGACTTTATTGTCAAAATACAAAGATTAATCGAGTAAGAAAATCATTCGCTAATTCGCCTTATCGATAGCGAGAAACAATGCACATCGATAAGACTGGTAAGAAAAGTTACAAAAAAAAAAGAAACAAACGGCTTGCTTGCAAAAAGGTCTTATTTTTGTGATAGATCTTATTAAAATATTCAATGTATTAAATTCGCTTCATTCGTTGTTATATTCAATGGAAGGACAGTTTAACATAAAAATTGACACGTTATAAAAATCCCTGAAATTTCTCAAAATCGGAATGGAAAATTAAATTATAAATAAATAAGAAATTCGAATAGAAATTTTAATTAAGTGTTTATTAATATTTCTGTAGTTAATATTTATCAAATCTACTGAATATTTCTGTGACTAAAAATTTTCTCCTGGACCTGATTCTAATAAACGATTTGATGTCTCGTGGTCAAAGATCTCTTGGTTTCTCTCAGGATACCTTGTAGATATTCGAGAGAACGATACACGTCTTACCTTCGGGAAATCAATTCGAAACTCCTTTCTTCCCCCTTCCCTCTTCGCGAAACAGGCCGTTCAAATATAGCTCTACATCTATATACTCTGCTTACTCGGCTCGCAGATTATCCTTTGCAATGATCCTTGCTGGTATCCCAGCGAGACGAGTACACTAGTGTGTCGTAATACTGACAGTAAAGAGAATAATCGCTATCAACGTTAAAAATTAAGCTCACCCTCGGCTCTTCTCCCTCCCCCCCCCTCCCCTACCACAGCTCGATCGTCTAAGTTATAATCACGATAATAACTACAGATAACACTTATCCTCTACCCTATCGTTATTGTTGTCGTCGCTCTCGTGTGCGGTACCATCTACGCGAAACATTCCTTCGGATTTTGTGGTCATAAACTAATCCCAAGATAACCGAGGATAAATAAATTATGGTACTGCGTTGTCCCTTGGAGGACAGAAATCTCCAAATGGAGATAACAAGCTTCACCTTTCCTCTTCACAAAACATACAATACTTATATATTATGGATAAACAAATAGTTACAAATTCTAGCCATATTATTAGACGCATCATATTTTTTATTCTTCTGAATATCAAATATATGTTAACCCATCTATTTTGTATGTGCGATAGGTTGAAATATGTAAGGAAAATAGTTGTCTATAAAATAATTGTATTTGTTTTAATTCACTCATCACAATATCCATGAAAAAGCACAAACTTGTTAAAAGCGATACGTGTTTTCTGTTTCTATTATATTATATTTTATTTCTTTATTCATCAAAGTATACTTTAATTAAAATTATTATTAGAATCAAAACATTAGAGGCGCCAATGGTAGCTTAACAGAATAAAACATATAGATGTCTTTTCATTTGATGAATACTATTAAAACTGTTTTTATTAATTAAGAATATGTAAACAAAAGAGAAAATCTTACCATAGATATATGTATAAAAATGAGAAGAATTGTCATTTTCGATCAGTCAAGATAAATCTACTAAAAAATCTCTGCGTCTAATAATATGGTTAGAAACTATAAATTATACATTAGATGAAAATGGGACGAATCTGGTAAACGCGATGCGATGTGAGAAATAGACAGAACAGGTCGATCAAATTCACGAGCTCGCGTTTGTAAGTAAATTTGAAATTCCGATAATTAATCTCAAGCTTACAAATTTAGAACCTCGACTTACAAATCCGCATCGGTTTTACGAAGAACCCTTCGATCTTATAATTTTATATAAATAGGATCCGAGAAACATGGAGGATTTCCGGAGGATTCGGAGGAAAACCGCGAGTCGTCCCTGTCTCGCTGCCAGGAGATAAATTGCGACAAGCAACGGTTACTGACACGATTGTGCACCCGAAGGAGGCGCGACAATCTCGAGGAGTGTCCGTCATATATATATATATATATATAT
>NW_017304269.1:1877054-1908096 GCF_001594115.1 Trachymyrmex septentrionalis | reverse complement strand
TGCATATGTCTCAATAATTAGACTTTGAGATTTGTAGGTGAATATTGATTGAAATATTTAGCTCGTTGTCTGCTCAGCGAATTTTTATCATATGTAATAGTATGTAAAAATATGGTAATAATAGAAACACAAAAAATTGTTAAAATTATTGTATAAAATTTATAAAATGCAATAAAATACCCATTGTGTGACATGATTAAATAGAACTTCATTGTAATGGATAGTATAATTTTATATATTTTTTATGTTATTATCTAATTTATTCATAAGCTTAATTTGAGTAATATTTTTTACAAGCGTTTAAAAAAATTTCATTTCACCAACCAAGGTGCCATTGAAACATTAGGCGCTGGATGACTATTGTGGCAGTCAACGTACTAAATAAACGACGTGTGCGTTTTGAATTCTTTTAGATCCTCGAATTTCTTCGAATTAAATCCTTCAGAATTTTAGGAGCTATTTTACCGGTTAAAAGATTGCCTTACTAAAACTTACGCAAAGGTACGTACATATATAATATAAATAACGTAACTAACTAAATAAATATAAATTTCCAATTATGTACAAAGAACAGCGGCGATAAGCCCGTTAAAAAAGAAAAGGACCGCCAGTGATAACGGAAACGCCGGTAATGAAGCCTATTATCACGCTCGCGAGAAGGAAGACTGCGCAATTCCATCTCTCTGCTCTTTACCGTCCTTTGGAACGGTAGGAATGCTGGGATAACGAAATCGATCGTCGATTGTGGAAAGCAAATAGGTTCCCTGCCGAAAGTATTTAAACTGTTTGTACAGAAGAAATTTTCGTGATACGTACATAGCGATATATTTTTTTTAATTTGGTCTCCTCATCCAGTTAATTAAATGGCGAGGAATTTAATTAAATCTATCCTATTGTTTATTGTGTAATATCGCACTTTCGCTCTGGTTCAGAAGTTCACAAAAATTTTATATACGAAAAATTATTAGAATAGTATTCTAAAATTCTTCTAGACACTTTGAATTTTTTAGATTTTTAATTGTTTTTAATTTTTTACATATAATAGCTTTTATATATTTTATTATACAAATATCGGAGATTCTCCGATTTTTTTAATATTAATTTCGACTAATTGATGAAACTTTTCTATAACAGTCTACATAACGAAAATATATAGGGGAGACCGAAGCACCATAAGAGTCACAAAAATTCAAACTCTTAAAAGTATATTTAAATATAAAAATGTTTTGTATAATTTTTTTTTAATAATTAAAGCATAATGCATACTTTAAAATTTAATAAGTATATTTAGTAAATATTTATTAGTTTTTAAGAAAAAAATAAAAATTTTTTTACAATATAAACACTAGAATGTAAGGAGAAGTAGATGTAAACACGGTACTCAGTGCGCAAGTATAATAATAGAAATGTTTATGTGTCTATTTTATATTTTTTAAGAAATAACTCAAGCCCATACCCGGGGTACCATGAGTTACACACAAAAGTAGGATTATACAAGAAATAACGGTTGACAAAAGTTGAAAAGTATTAATAGTACCAATAATATCAATTTAAACATTCTAGATTATGAAAACAATCAATCACCCATGATATTCTGTAATCCATGGTGCTCCGGTTTCCCCTAGATTTTACGCCAAATATGTGTATCTCTACCAAGTACTATAAGAATTTATAATAAGAAACTAGTGAAAACAGAAAAACAAGAATAAAATAGGATAAAGTATTACTAAAGGAAAATAGAGTTAAAACGGATCCTTTTGCGAGACAGTTATATCTCACCTGTATTATTTGTAACAAATAATTAAAATTTTGTATAAAAACAAACTTTATGATATTTATTACAAAATTTTAATTTTCAAAAATTTATCTAAATTTAAGTTTTATTAAACTTTTTCGCAAAACTTAATTTTTATTTAACTTAATATTTAATTTTTTAAATGAGTTATCTCTAAATTCAAAGATTCAAGATAAATGTAAGATTTAAAGAATCCAGAAATTCAAGATTTCTCCAATCGCTACGTATTCTTCATACAGTTAATTCAACAAACAGATAAATTATAGGGTTGTGCAAAGATCCTCGTCTTTTTGATTTTTTTCAAAACCTTAACATATTTATTTATAACTTCACGGAGGCGTGCTGATAATGTCTTATTTCTCGCTCAAGAAAAATAAGAATTTCTAACTCAAAGAATCTAAGAATTAAACGCAATATAAAATTCTCTCTAAGAGACTTATGTCCGTTTCTACCAATGCAACTCAACTTTAATCTCGGGAACTTACTCTTCATCTTTTTCTAATTTTTAAAGCTAGAAAAAGATAAAGAATTAATTAAATCAAGATTAAAACTAAACTACATAAAAACGGGCATTAAAGATTTAAAGTTTGAGTTTAAGATTTTAAGATACAAAAAATCCGAATATACAAAGATTTCTATTATATAAAAAAATCTTCTATTATATATCCTTTCAGTCGTTTTTTTATATTCTTAAAAATCTTTTCACGCAATGCATCAACCCATGAAAGAAAATAATTCTTTTAATTTTAAAATAAATATTACAAAAACTTTTAATCATTACGTAGAAATGCATTTGCGTTCACAAAGAATCAAACTCATTTTCGCTGCTCAGCACATTCACTAAAATATCCTTCGTTTCTTCTGCCTCTGTATCGCTTCTGTCACCGGAATATATTTTCCATTTCTTACATCTTAAAAATTCACCACTTTGACGATAAAAAAAAGTTGTACAAAGGTCCCTACGCCTTTAACGTTTCCATCGAACTTATCACGAGCCGCGAACTTATCACGAGCAGCAATTCACGCTTCGCGCCGCTGATTCGCACTGTCACGTTGATGCAGTTGAAAGCAGTTGCACCTTACAATCCCCGTTTAGACGGTCCCCCTTACGTAATTGCATTCCATATAGTCTGCCGACTACAGAATGTTCGAGAGGTAGTCGAACAGACTTGTCATGAAAAATCGTGTATTTCGATAAAAGAGATTCTCGCGATTTTAACAAAATTCTTTTTCCTAATTCAAGATCGAGCTTCTTCAACCGACGATCGAATTGAGTTCATAATTTCGAGCTGAAAATTCAGAGAGAATCAAGCTTCGGAGGGAGGATCTAGAAAGATCTCGGAACTGTTTGATTCCATTTTGCGGTGTCGCGCGCCACAGCTTCTTTTCCCGTGTCGCGACGTCGCGGTGTTAAATCGAATTTGCTTTCCAATCTCGACGCGATTTGCGAGAAAATCGATTGCAACGTGATAACGTCAAAGTCGCGACGCGCCTCCTTCGCGTTTTATAATTGGAATTTTCCCAAATCGACGAAGACCGACTACGTTTTTAAGGAAAAGGCAGTTTTGCTGGAGTATGTAGAAATGTAACTAAAAATACAAATCTGAAAAACATACTGACTAAAATGTTAAGATTTTTTGCGGTATTGCTTGAGATTTCTACGTAATTAGATATTCTGATAGCCCAATAAATTTATTTTCAGATATGTATTTATAACTAAAAAATTCTGCACAAATCATATGGAAAGAGCTATAAATTGTCTAAAACTGTGGTATTTTATAGATTTTGAAAAGCTGATTAAATGTTTCTTCAGACAAAACCATAAAAAATGGATAGATCTGGACAGCATTTAAAAGTCTCTATTTTGATTTAATTGGATTAAAAAATATCTTTATTTACTAAACTATTCACTTTTTGATAATTTAATGCTTTTATGTATACACTAACGAGATGAATATAAAGAAAACACACAGTTGCTTTTGAAAAAAATTATGTAATTTGCATACTTGGAAAATTTTTTAAAAACAACTATTTTCTTTATATCAATTGATTCATAAAGTAATAAAAGTATTAAGGTACACAGATTAAAAAATAAATAATAGATAAAGATATTAAGTGAAAACGGACCGATGAGATTAAACACACGTAAGTGAAAAACACCATATTCGGTCGAAGCGGTTCTGCCTAATAATTTCTTGTAAATTTATACAATTTTCAATTTAAGCTAACTATGTGCCGATAAATTTGTCGATCTTAAAACACAATCTTGAACCAAAGCCGGAGCAGCAACATCACAGTAGATAAAAATATTTTTCAATCCGATTAGATCCAAAATAGCAACTTTCAAATAGTGCCGCAGAAATCTGATCATTTTTTATGATTTTGCCTAAGAAAACTTTGATCAGCATTTCATAATCTATGAAATATCACAATTTCAGCCAATTCGATCGAAGCCACTTTCTATGCGTTTTTAGATACTTCAGCAAAATTATTCTATGTTCCAATCTTGAGTTTCGCTTCGAACTTCGCGATCGAAACGCTCGAAAAAGAGCCGCGATTTTTTTCTCTCTTATCAAAGGCGACGATCGTATTTCTCGTAGCGAGATTCTCGATTCGCAAGAGTAAACAGAGGCCTCGAGGCCTCCGCGTGAAATTAGAACCATCAGGATTGACGTTGCCTCGCGGCCTTCTTCGAAAATCGATATCACGAATGAAAGATTCCTCTCGCAAGATTCTCGAGGAAGAGAGATCCTGAGACTTTTGAGGCTTCGCCGAAGTTCCAGTCGCCGAAGTCGAAATCGCCTCGCAATTCTTCCGCCGGGTCGACATCAAATCAAAAGCGAAAGCTTTCTCTCGCGGGATCCTCGGGGTCAGGATCGCGCGGACGCGATTACGGGACCTCGAGACCCTCGCCTCGGGATTCGAAGATTGGCAATTGAATTGGTGTACAAAATCGGTCGAGACACTGCTCTCACGGGAACCTCGGGTCGAGGATGAGCTCGTGACGGTGCCTTTAGACGAGGACTTCCAGACTCTCGCGCGAACGTGCCTTTTGCTGTCCGCACTTGCCGTTGGCCTGCACTATCATTGCTACCGATTGGCAGCCGGTCTCGGACGCTACCGGCCGCATCGCCGGCATCGCGAGCCTCAGTTTGTACCAGAACTTGCGGCCACCACTGCCGAAGGCGGTACCATTGCCGCCACTGCCACCGCCGCCGCCGTCCTGCCAAGACAGGATCGTCAGCCGATCGAAAGAGGTATTGTCGGCGTCGCGACGATCTCGCCGCGATCGCTTCGCGATTGTCGCTGTTGTACTTGGCAGTCTCTTCAACGTGACGACGATCACCCGGGTTGGAAGCGACGACAGCTGCTTCAACACCGCGCCGACGCTCGCGTCCGTCCAGATATTGTCCAGGGAAGCGGGGCTGAGCACAACGACGATTCGTCGAGCCGTGTTGGCGTGAGGACTGATTTCCAGGTTCCCTGCGAAACGTCAGCAGGTATTAGAATTTACGGTCAAAGAAATTTAAATAAATATCAAACAAATACAATTTAAATAAATTTAGTTTTAGATAAATATGAGAGATTCAGTAATCTTGGCCTTGTTATACACTGCCATAGAAATTCACTCGCATAAAATCTATCAAATGATGATGTAAAAAATTAAGACATTATAAAACAGCAATTTTCCTTTATGCAGTATATTTTAAGATATTATATACATATTAACACTAATTGCAAAAGATTTCTAAATTGTTTTTAATTTTATATGCCAAAAGCGAATTTTTGGAATTTATCGATTACACTATTAATGTTTTATGAAATAAGGACGATATATTTTTTGGCATGTAAAATTAAAAATAATTTATAAAGCCTTTGCAATTAGCGTTAGTAAGTATCCTAAAATATATATATAAAAGAATAACATAATTGCTGTTTTATAATAATCCAATTTTTTACGATCATACAATAAAATTTACTGATGTACGAACTTTCATGAGCGGTATATTATGTTGTGATTAATGTTATCACCCTGAATAATCAAAAACTCTTATTCATCATTCGTTGTTTATAAAAAAGTCACTAACAATGATAATACGATGCAATAAATCATATGAAATGTGTTTAATGTTACAAATTGAACTTTACTTACAATTAACATGAATGTTATAGTTACATATTATTTACATGTTTGCATATTTAAGTGTTTGGACGAGGAAGAGACTTTACCTTCCCTCCTACATCCTACAGTAAGAGAAAAATTTGGTATTTTTAACTATAATTACATGTTACTATAATTATGATTATTACTACTATAATATACGTAAAAATAAATATAAATAGATAGAAATAGATTTGTGTTGGATTAGGTTTTCTAGGAATGCAGAGGAAATTAAGGTAAACCATGCAAATAAAAACTTATGAAAATAAGGAAAGTGATGAAAAACCAAATATTTTATCATTGTAAAGGATATAATTTATGAAAAATTAAAAAACTTTTTAAATTCTATCTTTTATATAAGAAATATAATATTAATCTAAAAAATAGAAATAATCAATAATAATTGCTTGATACTTTTATAATAAGAACTCAAGAGAAATCGTATTGAAAGATTCAAACTGAGATTTAAGAACAAGAATTTTAATTCGCTATTTTCAGAAAATTCTAGTCTTACGTTTTTACACAATTAAGTCTTTCTCAAGGACTGAAGAAAAATTGCGTTGCATTGGAAGAATTAAACTAAGATTTAAGAATAAAAATTAATTCACGAGCTTTAGAAGAAGTCAAAAGATCAAATTAATATTAATGATTTAGATAATCTTGATTTTCTAGACTCTACTTCTAAATTTTTAATCTTACGTTTCTCTTTATATAATTAAATTCTCTTTAAGAAAAGAGATCGCGTCGCATTAAAAGATTCAACCTATATAAGAACAAACATTTCAATTTGCTAGCTTCAGAAGAATAGCAAAAAAGAAAATTTAATTTTCAATTTAAAAAAAAATCCTTTAATAAATAAGAAAATCGTCTTAAATCCTTTAGAATCGTTTTTCTTTGTATGGACGACTCAATTATAGTTTCTCCAAGTTAAGAGATTGCCTGATGATTTTTTTAATAATGAGAATCAGGCGTTATCGTACTGTTACTATCGAAAGCGTGCGGATAAATCTCAATTTTCGCTAGAAACGTCGGTGTCGCGATATTTTTTTATCCCCCATGGAACGTTCGCGGTGTCCGATTACAGAGTCAACTCGGGCGGGGCGTCGCGCTGAATTTTGCACGTATACACTCTTTCCCAGAGGTATTCTGGAGTCTGGAAATATTGTTCGCCGGCAGAGCGGACGGCTGGATTTCACGGACGATAAAGTGAAAGCAAACCAGCGCGGTGGCATGGCGCGAGCAATAAAAAGCCGGGGGTTCCCTCTGCCATCCGGGATAATGTATGAGTTACCGCGCGCCACCGTGTATATCCGGCCTTGATGCACAGGCGAGTGTGAGCTTAGCAAAAACTGATCGACCGAATAGATGCCGGCGTTACGGCCCGTTGTTCCCAGGGAAACTTCGTTAACTCCGAATGAAACGGAGCCGAGGTGTGTGCGTTGTGCGTACGCACGAGTTTGTATGCTATTGTATGTGTGCGAATGCGCAGGGTTCGATTAAAATTGGTCAGAAACTGTTCAGAAAATGGATGATTTCTGACAGACAGCTGTCGAGAAGATGAAATTTTGCTCCTGCTCCGAAACCTTAGTTTTAGGATGTGTGTAGACTCTGAAGATTTGTAATTAGGACGTACGTAGACTCTAGAGATTTATTATAGATTTTAATCTAATGAGAATTGAGCTCCTACATTGAGTCTATAAATGACAATTATTGTAAGATTTCTTATTTTTAGATTCAAAAGAAATTTCCTAAATAGAAGCTGTAGATTAAGTAACATTAAAAGAGGTTCTATTTAATTATACAAATATCAAAATTATTATAAGATTTAATTGAGGTTGAAAGAGGTAGGAACTAAAATTTCGACTCGGGGCGTTTCATTCAGTTGTAAGTTCAACTAAAGAGAGATTCTTGAAAGGGAACAGCATAATTCGATCTTTGCGCGACGTATGTACAAGCAATTTTTTTTTACTTGGAAATGAACGTGTCGCATTGAAAGATTCACAAGCTAAAATTTAAGAATACAAATTTTATTTCGCGAGCTTCAAGAAAATTCAGGAAAGAAAAATTTTAATTTTCAGAACTTTTTAAAAATTTTTTTATAAAGATAAAAAAAGTCGTTTCAAATCCTTTAGAATTTGGTTGAAGTATCTACATTCAGAAAAAAAAAAAGACATAGTAATGGCAAGTAATAGAGGTGACAGGGATATTCGAATCAATTTGCAAATTATGGTTTTCGTGACGCCGCGGAACGAGTTAACGTAAACTGACAATAATCCCCATTGCGGCGGGAACTCGCAAAGGGAGTTATTCGATTGTGAACGGGATTCCAATCGGGGGTGTATAGTTGCGTACGCGTTCCGGGTTTCATCAAAATTCTAATTTCCGAGGTCAACGAAGATTCTGTAGTAAGTGTTGAGATTAATCGAACCGCGGATGGAGGGTCCAGGACTTCGCTGATTGATTGGCTCGTCACTCGTGGACAGCGTGGAGGCAAAACTTGCCGAAGTCTGCCTCTCTTCAGGACGCGTACCAGGAGAAAATCACGAGTCCCCTGCGGATATGCGAAATCCCGGTCGCTTTGATAGCGGAACTTTGTTCATTGACTATCAAACGTCGGGCCGACCGACTAGCCAGACCGCCGCTCTGCCAAAGTTCACGTGTTAAACCCCGGGGTACCTCTTTTACTACCCCGAAGCAAGCTCGACGGCGGCCATCATGCGCAGGCCGAGCGTAAATTCATAAGCCATGTAATCGGGATATCGTAATTAGTAGAGTACACACAGATCCAGTGTGTGTACGATATACAAGATCGGGGATGCGGAACCAGCGTTTGACCCGCGTATGTTACACGTTACCTGATCGCGCACCTCATTGGAGAACGATAGAACGCACGCCCATGCTCTTCGTGCAATCGGCTTAAAGCAGTAAGGTAATGAGCGTGTCGGCTAATCGGACGATTGTAATCAGCCTGCTAATGTTGTCTGGGAGCGAAGTGCACAATCTGAGAGAGCTACGAGCTGGTTGAATCGTTCGTAGCATATTCGATGCGTATACAGAGTGCATATACTCTATCTGTATAGAACGATTAGACCTTAGGATGAAGCAACGTGTTAAGGAATTAATTAATTAGGAAAAATTACCGGTTATATAATAATTTATTACACTCGATGACTTAGATGTCTTGTAAGATTTTTCCTTCGCTTTACGCTGATATTCTACAATTCCAGACTTTTTTCAACGGTTCAAATTTCACACATCGACTTGTAAGTTTTTTCATTTAATAAAATATTTCTTCTAATTTAAAATATAATATATCCTTGCTGCTTTGTAAGTAAATTTAACAGCTAAATCCAGAGATACAAAATGATCCATTTTAATCAACCCACTAGAATATCTCAAAATTCTTAAGTTTAAGACAAAATGTTTCTAACAAAAGTTACTAGAAGCGAAAAATCGTGAACTGGCTGATCTTAAGATGTCCTTATAAAATTAGATTAAGGTCACTTAAAATTTCTTAAATATAAACCTCCATTTTTATTGCATATTCTTGTAGCTGATGTCGAGATGTTTTTAAAACATTGGTTATTATAAATCCTCTTTCGATAAGAACTTTTTTAATTATGAATCTTCAAAGTTTAAATACAGCCGGCATTAGCGACTGTATCTCTAGATAATTAATTTGTTTTATTCGTCCAGATTTAATCCGGTTGTTAAATTATATCGATAATAAGATTCTTAAGATTCTTACCTACTCATTGCATCTTAGATTGTGACGTCAGAAGCGAGAAAATACAAAAGAAAATTTCTGCAAATTATATTAAAATGTAAATACTTTTAATAAAATAATATTTGCAATCGATACAATGGATTTATAAAATATACCGAAAACTCTCCTTGCGTTCCGGTAATCAATCTTAATAAAGACCTATAGGTATATGGAATCGAATTGTGTCTAACCAAATAACAAACTACTTCATAAACTACATTAATTTTCTCAAAACCATCTTAATGATATTATTAAACTATGTAGACTGATTAAGAAAACTATACATTGCAAAAATCATTATAATTTCACATATTTCAACATATCTTTTTTGGTTATGAACTCACAAAATCGAAATTATGACTTTGTATGAGAGACGAAATTTCTTCATGCCATTTGCGACCTCTGCACTTATATCGTCGATTGATATTGAATTACACGCAATATAAAATCGTCATCTGTTGTTTCCGTTGCAGGAGGAGCGTACGGAAGTACTAGCATGATAAAACAGATCGCATGAAAGAAAAAGGTAACGATAACTGTCTCAAAGCTTATAATGATGCGATTCGCCCTGGTCCATCCTATATAGTTATTGAAGTGAAATAAATATGATTTTATTTTATTCTGAAGTAAAAAAAAAGGTACATTTTACAAGTGTTTTCGATCAAGTGCACGTATTGTTTTATTAAAAAATATTCCTACTCCATTGTATTTCATAAGTATTTTTATTATACAAGGTGTATGATTTGTCCTCCCTTATCTTAAAGTGATGAGAAGTAAAAACAAACATACTATCCTTTTTTTAACTTTTTTATTATGTTTATATGTAAAAAATAATTAAAAAAATTTCTTGCAAAAAATTATCAGACACATCATGTTATCACATCAGTACTTTTAGTGGCATGATAAATATCGAGCTAGTATTTCATTTTACGCCAAGGGCTGTAGCTTGTCGTTAGTTGTGGCGACCAAAATTCGATAGCAGCATAAGACATTCATGTTTAGTACCTTGGTGGAAAATTGTGTCCATAATATGTTCCCAGAAGAAGAAATCCAAGGGATTTTTAACATTAATATTAAAAACCTAAATTTAATATCAAAATCCCGGAGATTCATCACGTAAATCCTGTATGTCTTCTCGCTTCTGACGTCATCAATCTAAATGTTCGTGATAAATAGTCAAGAACCTTAAGAGAGGAGAGATTTGTATAGTCAACTTAAAGGTGAAAATCGTGAATTTATTTCCGATAAAGAAATAAGTAGACAATTCTCCGTTTAGATATTACTTTCCATTATATTTGAGATGTGTCAAGTTAATTTGCGATATAAAACTTATTAAAAATATAAATCCTCTTGTCCATGTCTTTAAAAACCATTTCTTTTTGTCGAATTTTTTTTCAGAATACTACTCTACAGATCAAACATAAAATTAATATTAAAAAAATATTATTACAAAATGATAATATTAATATAAAATTCTAATTTTTGCGTATAAAAATTGATGCTAATTTATGTTGTTACATTTTATAAATAGATCTAATTAGATCTTAGATAGATGTAATTAGATCTTCATCTTAGATAATTTGAAAAAAGATAATTATCTAGATAATTTAGAAAAAAAATAATACTTTTTGATCTAAGGTAACACAAATGAAGATAATACATATTCTAGTAAAGCCATTTCATCTAGATAATTTTAATTATTTAGATAAGTTCATCTAGACACCAGCAAACACTGCTTAAAAATTAAAGGTTATCAAGAGATTCATCAATGAAATTTATTCATGAATTTCTTGATCACTTTTTATTTTTAAAGTAACTATATTATGGAAATAGACCGTAGTGATTTGCGTTAACCTTCTTCCTGTGCACGGAATTTCTCGATAGGACCTACGTCTATCCCTCACCAACTTCGCGACTCGAAAATATATATCGTAGTCGTACACATGGGATCCTCGCGTGCCTAATCCGATATTGCAACTGCCGGAGACAAACGAGACACTGCACGGCCGAGAGTGCGGCGAACTTTCTAATTCAATTTGCCAAGTTGCCGTGATTCCCACGATTCACCATAGGGTTCCCATCACTTTCGATTATACCACAAGGACCATCCTCTCCTTTTCGCGCGTTCCCGTATACGAGGATAACGATCCCATGATCCCGTGGCGGGCGATTCTTCCGTGATCAGACTGCCGGATTGCAAATCTTCTTTATGCTGAAATAAATTGCCCCAACAAATGCCCGTGCACTACCACGTGGTAGCAAAATCGTCGAGCCATCGCGTGAGAAGCAAAAAAAAGAAGAAGAGACTAAGGGAAATAGAGAAAGAGAGATTGCCCTACATTGTTATCCACGTGGTTTCGATGCTACAATTGGACTAGCAGTGGCAGAACAAAAGGAGAGAGAACGACCCGTATTTTGCTAGCTTCCCTGTTCCAACGCGAAATTCAATCCAATCGCGTGCCTTTGCGGTTTAAGGATCTACGCACGCGTAATTGGGTATTTTCATGTAATTCTAGAAATTTCAAGAAATAGAGATTTCGCGCAAGAATATTGCGACTTCTTTCAAAGCTCTTGAAAACTGATATTAAAATAATAAAAGAGAGAAATGCCTTTAAATTAAAAAAAAAAAAAAAGAAAGTATTATCAATAACAAATATCGATATTTTATACTCTCAAAATTTTAATATCAAAAATAGATTTTGACATTTGACATTTCCGATGTAGTAACTAATATTCTGCGATTCTAAATTTTGAATTTAAATTAAATTCCTTTCACGTTGTTTGCATCTCGCAATTCGATAATGTTTTATAATCTATTACATTTTAATTCAATTTCATTTTAGTGGGGCATATTTGCCAAATTAAATTTGTAAAGAAATTTTCCAATAATTGAGAAAAATATTTTAACTGTACTATAAATGTATAATTGCGTTTGTAAAAATGCACAATTATTCCTAAATTATAATATATGTAGAAGTATTACAACATGAAGTACTGTACACAGTAGGGCTAAATTAAAAACTTTTAAGTCAAACAGTTTTTGAGATGCATGCACGTGAATCGATTTTTCGGAAATGTGTTTGTATTTGTTGTTGAGCATTTGAGAATAATCGCACTTGTCCTGATTTGATTCTTCAATATGCTGCCAGTTACATTCATTATATTCTTGAAAGAAAATTAATTTAAAAAAATGTTTACACCCCTCAAATTGGATTTATCTAATATTTGACAAATATAATTTTGAAATATTATTCTGAGAAAACTGTTATTGTAGCACATCATGAATGGAATTATTGTAAAATTATCAGTTTATAATGCCATTTGTGCAATGTTTTCCCTATTTACCTATCGGGACTATAAATAATAACAATTGCAACTCCACAACGCTTTTAAATTAAAAAAAAATTATATTAAAATAATTATTGCACTTTGCGATTCAATAATGTCATATAATCTAGTTTAATTCGATTTCATACAAGTAACGATGATTTCCTTTTCACATAGTGAAACATCCCTTTTCTCACGATACATCCTGTTCGATTTTTGGCTTAATTTGCATATCCAAATTTTTAATTAAATCGCCCCACAAAATGTACACGTCTCTCGAACTCCGCTTCATCTCTCGACGAAACCGCGATCGATAATACCCTTGGCTGTATTATCCCGGAAGGCTAATCCGATTTCCGCCTCGTGATCCAAACGAGAAGGGCTGCTTTTATTTAGCTCTAATTCATAAGCTGTGCGTCCACGTAAAGTTACTTTTCGAACCGCAATTTGTGGTCCACATTCGCCATCGTTGAATATATATCCACCCCCTCAGCCTGTCGTACATATCTGTATCCCTCGCTCACGCTTATATTCGTGGCATGTAGGCTGCATCGCCGCGGGATACGCTGCAAAGTAAACCCCGTAGAGAGTCCGATCGCACGACGTTCCTGTTTTTCTCCTTCTGGCTTCTTTCTCCCTTTCCTTTCTTTCTGCCTCTTCGTTCTTTGTTTTTAAAAGAGTCCTCATTCCTTATGTAACACGATAAGGATCTTTTTCGTGTCGTTGCTACTGAATTGTACATACTCGGTGTCGCGAACAAAACTCACTCCATTCTCACTTACTCAAGTACTCGAAATTTTAATCGTACTGTGAATCTCTTTCAACCTCAATTAAATCTTATAAATCTGTTTTGATACTTGAACAATCAAATAGGACCTCTTTTAATATTATTTAATCCACAGCTTCTATTTAGAAAACTTCTTTTGAACTTCAAAATAAGAAATTTTCCGATAACTGCCGTTTACAGGTTCAACATAGGAGCTTAATTTATTAGAACCTATTTTGAATTTCTAGAGTTTACACACGTTCTAATTATAAATCTTTAGTCTATATACGTCCTAAAACTAAGGTTCAAAGTAGAAGCAAAATTTCGACTTGGGTTTCTTCCTTTCTTCCTCTAGCTCTAGCTTTTCTCTTCTTCTTGCAACGAGAAGACGTTTGCGCAGAAAATTCGAAAGAGATTCGGAACTTTGCGTGAACGATTTTTTACTGCGGTTCCAGAAATGAGGTGACTTCTTCGAAAGATATAAAATAATTTAATGAACGATTGAAATATCTAAAAAATTTAGTTAAATACAGATCTAAAATTAAATTTGTTAGATCATCAAAATATTGATTAAAATGATCTGAAAATAAATTCGTTGAATCATGAAAATTTATAATTACGCAGGAATCTCACGCATGATGAGCAATACGGTAAAAAGTTTCGACGTTCTAACCATAAGTTTGAATGTCCTGGATAATTATGATGGTCCAACAAAATTATTTTCAGATTTGTATTTAGCTAAATTTTTAGAAATTAAAATAAATTACAATAATAAACAAATATAAATAATTTATATTTGTTTGTTATTGTAATGTTAAGACCCCCCTTAAGATTCCTTGTTTTCGCTCGTTAACCCTATCCTTTGTTATTTTAATTTTTTAATGAATCGAGCCTTTTGTTATTCAGAGTTGACCTTTAGATACTCCAGAAAACCGTTCTTTCCATGAAACTTTTTTTCTAGTATCCTTGAAAATGCCACGAATATAGTTGAGGAAAAAATTGAGGAATAACCCGAGGGATTGAGGGAAAAGGAGATACCTTCCGAAGTGGCACTCTTGTATTCCGCAGGTACATCGTAGCTGTCGCTGTGACTACGTAATTATCCAGCGAGAGACAGGCGTCGTCGCCGCTAATTAACGCTAGTAGTGGCCGTGCGTACTTACAATTGTGATTCAGCTGAGACAACTCCAGCGCCGCGCACTTGTACCGATGCCTAGACTCCAGCGTAGGTATCACGATACCGATCACTAGACTCGAGTCCTTCTCGTGGTAGCACACCAGGGCGTCGCATTCCTTCCCGTCTGCAATGCATAGTCATGTGGTTTCGTGATTACTCGTGCTTCTTCGCTCTGTCAACTGGGCCAAGCTGAACCAAAGGGACCAACCAAACGAAAGGCAAACAGGGTTGTAACAGTTAATTCAGCTCTTGGACAGACGAAAGATGGTTTGCAGTATCTCTCAGTTTATCTTTTCTTCTACATAATTATTATAGGATCTTAAAGGAAGTGGATAGAAGGTTGTACATATGATTAAACTGAAAGTAAAACCTGCGAATTTATTTCAGGAAATGTACACATTTTTTCCTTTCAAATATTATTTACTATATTTAGCACGCAGAAAACTAACTTGTAACACGAAACTTATTAGAAATGTAGATATATAAGACACACAGTATTTTTAGAATATATAAATATTATATAAATATTAAAAAGGGTAAATAATATTCATAATATAACATTCTGGGAATACTTTGTGTTTATAAAACAGATTTGAAAATTTGTTATAGCTAAATATCGAGTGAAGTAGTTTCAACTAAATGTTGAGATAATATAACTAAATATACCTTTACAAATATTTAGTATCACCAAACGTGGGTGCTTTCCAGCAAGAGACACAGAGGACATAGTGTAACACTGAACATAGTGAATTGTTACATCCTCGTTGTTTGCTAATGTTAAACAAAGGTGACACGATCACCGTGTCACACTGTGTCGCTTGTTGGAAAGCAAAAGTAATATTTAATTACCTTATATTGAGTCGTGAGATAATATTTATGTTACTTTAACATTTAGTTGAAACTATTTCACTTAATATTTGGTAGCTATAACTTGACTTCTCTTTCAGCGCAACGTTTCATAAGAAGATAGTTCATAAGAATTCCCTGCTGTTCTTTCACAGGTTTGAAGACCGATTGAGCAAACCTTTCGGAAAACACAAGATATATGCAACAAAATATTGAAATCTCTAGACCGATGTCTGATTCTCGATCGATCATCGAATCTTCCAAATCCGATGGGACAATTTCAGAAAGACAGATCCACCGATGGGTTTTAGCGCAGATCGGACAAACTTCAGGGCAGATTAAATAGCTTTTCGATAAGGGACGCGAACTGAACTTCCCAAAGGGGTGAGGAGGGAAGGGGGGGGAGATTTGCGTCTCTTATGAATATAAAACAGAAATTTGGCGCATCTCCGCGAGCCGTGCGATCCGAGAACGAGTTTAAGTAGAACAGGATGATGAGGCGGGAGAGATAGGGGGTTGAAGGAGGGCGTAATAATTCGCGCATTATCGCTTCCGTTTACTCGAAATTTATTTCCGCGTAGTCTGGAGCAGCGCGTAACCGTTCACTCGAGAAATAGATTAAATCGTTATCGCCCGTGCGCCATTATGCGCGCAAAATGTCCCATAGAGGTAAATAATGTGTGCCATAATGGCGACGTCGCTTATATGACGGCCACGAGGGGGGAGCGACGGCGGTTAAGGAAATCGGTTATGACGTCGCCCTTTAGTTTTACCGTAATTCTAACGTTTATTTATCGGACCGCACGTTCGCGGAATATAGAGGTCTTGAAGGGAAATAGCGGACGCGTAAAAGCCGCGAGGACAATTGCCTTGACCGAGATCGAATTTAAATAATTGCTATGTCGCACTAATGAAATTTGGCTAAGTTAAGAAAAATTAACGTAACGTCAATTTTTCGTAATTAATTATGGAGGAATTTGCACGTTCAAAGAAATTAGCGGGACTTTTTGATATCCAACAATAATATTACTAGTATTCCATCGCGAGATAATCAAGCTTTTCGAGTAATTCAAAAGTGCAGTTTGAAAATCTAAATTTAAAACGCAACAAATATTTAACAGACAAATTTCGCCCTCAAATATTCATCCTGCAAGCGGATCAATACAGTTTTTTTTCGTCACCGTAAATAATTCGACACGAATATTCATATTGATTATGGTGTATTTTTTTTATAAATTATTTTCAAGGCCACTTTTAGTTTCTTTCCCTCATACAGAATTGTATCGCCTCTTTCATACGTATTTTTTTAATATAATATTAAAATGAATCTATTCGAGACAATTTATGACAAAGGAGACATTTATAATTATTATTTTACTGGTTGCTTTGCTGAATTAAATTATTCCAGGCATTTGTAAAAATCGACAATTAAATAAATTTTATGGAAACATACACAGAAAAATATTGCTGAAGTATCTTAAAATTTCTGGATACAAATCCGAAAATAACTTGTTGGACTATCAAAATAATTATGTAGAAAATTCAAGCATAATGAGCAAAAAGTTTTTGACATTCTAACCACAGTTCGAGCGTCCTACATAATTATTTTGATAATCCAATAAAATTATTTTCAGCATCCAGCTAAATTTTTAAATTCTTACTTCAGCAAAACCGTTCCTTTTATGCATGTCTAACATTTCCGTTCTAAATCGCGTGATTTGTGTACCCGTCCATGTAATTGTACACACTTTTCTTATAGTCGGTAAACCAACCGAATCGAAGAGGCCCACAGCGGGTCTCTCTCTGCGTGAAAGTATCCCAGCCGACGGAAACGTCGCGTTGTTGTGCTCGATTTCTCACGAACGAACAAATGTCCCACGACATCGCCGCTTTATACGGGGACGCGGAGAGAGAAAATTACAACGATTACCGGTGGATTCTCAGAACGCGCAGCGCGCGAGACGTCGCCCGTCGCCATTAGCGCGATCCGCGACGGCGTGCTCGTTTTCTCCGGGCTGGCCGGCGAGATCCTCGGCACGACGGTATCATCTATGTCGGACCGACCGCGGAGCAGCCGGCCGGCTAATGATATCTCGTTGCATGGCTAATGCCGCAAATTGCCGGCCTGGCCGTAATTGGGCCCGACGCGACGCTGCAGCGTCCTCGGCGACGACGCGCTGCTCTCTTCGTCGGCGCGTGAGGATAAACGACGTCGAACGGGAGAAACTGTCTCGAAGATTTAGGTCGGTACGACATGTTTTTTTAGTCGACTCTATCCTCGGACGTTTATTTGAAATTCTAGAGAGTGGAAATCGAAGAAAATCCGAGCAGAATGAGAACTATGTACGAGAAAAGCGCCAATAAATTTGTAAATTTATGAAAAAAAAACAAAAAAAAATAAACGAGACGAAATTTCATGAAACTTTGATTTTTCTAAAGATACAGTCGGAGAGTCTAAAGACTAAAATAATTTTTTCCACGAATTTACAACAATGTGTAGCGATGTAATTAATATTTCATCATAACGGTATTTTATCATAACTGTAGAATGTCTAAAACGTGCTTTAAATGTCTATTCCATAACTGTAGAATGTCTAAAACGTGCTTTAAATGTCTATTCCTCCGTGAATAAATATATTTTTACATATCTATTTTTGTTTATTAACTAAAAGGACAAAGTCTAAATATTTTTTATCTCATTATTTTTAATCGTAAAGCATCATTAATAATTCTATCGTGATTGTTGAATACGTATATCAAAAGAGAGAGATCCTTGCGTGACTCGATTTTTTTCAGCCCAGAGTTCTAAAAACTGTGTGAAAAATATTTTCCACACAAATTTCAAATGATCTAAGAACAAATGGTTAACAAAACATTTTATCATAACTGGCAGAATTTGACGCACTATATATTCTCTCCGTGATTAAATACGTTTCCATGCATTTCTTCCTACTATTTTCACGTTGAAAAAACAGGGATCAAATCTCTTCTACTTCATTATTTTTAATTAAAGCATGATTAAATGTCAGTAATAATCCTATTGTAATTGTTAAACTAATATGCAAAGTTAGAAGTCTTCTCTTGCAAATCTTCTCGATTTTTCCGCAGGGATACCTCAGAATTCTGAAAACTGTATTAAGAATTTGTTTCTAGAAATTTAAAATAATAAATGACATTTTATCATAACTAGTACAGAATTTGGACGCACTATAGGTATTCTCTCCACGAATAAATGCGTTCCTGCGTGGAAAGAACGATTTTGCAGAAGTCTCGAAAAATTTAGGTGAATATAACAAATCTGAAAATAATTTTACCAAACCATCAAATTAATTATGTAAAAAAACTCAAGCATAATGAATAACGATTGCAAAAAGTTTTAATATTTTAGGAGTCAAATATTACCGTGCTTCATATTTATTTTGATGATTCGATAAAATTATTTTTAGATTCTGTATCTAGCTAAATCTTTAGATACTTCAACCAAACTGATCTTTTTGTATTATGCGCATTTATTGCTTTTATTCTGGAAAGACAAGAAGTAAATCTCATCTACCTCATTATTTTTAAAGCATGATTAAAGTCAAACAATCCTATCAACAATCCTATCAAAATTGTTAAACTAATATACAAGGAAAGAAGTCCCTTGCGGCATTCAATTTCTCTACTAAAATTTTGAAAATTGTTAAACATTCCCCTCCCCCCCCCATAAATTTTGAATGATATATGACATGATAATGTAACACTTTATCACAACTGCAGAATTTAAACGAGCTTTATTATACAATATGTATCTTCAGTAAATAAATTACGTTTTTACGTGTTTATTCCTACTGTTTTCAATCTTAAAGGACAGGAACTAATTCTCTACCTCCGTCATTTTTAATCGTGAGGCACGGTTAAACGCTAGTAATAATCCCACCATAATTGTTAAACGTAATATGCAAAGAGAGAACCTCGGTGTAACGAGTTACATCGTTTTACCGTTCATATTACAGCGTGTCTGTGAAATATTGAAGTGCCCTGGTAACGGCGGCACCGAGAGAGAGAGAGAGAGAGAGAGAGAGAGAGAAGAGGCCGCGTAAAATCCTTTGAAAGTTCCTGCCCCCGGCGGAATTAGCGTTACTTAAGTAAATTGCGAAAGGGCGGGAAGAATTAAAGTGCGATCGGTTAGGTGAGCAAAAAGGAGAAGGAGGGCACGGAAGGATGGGGCAAAAAAAAAAAAGGAGAAAAAGACGGGAGGACGCAGCTCATTAAGCCTCAACTAGATCGAGGCTCCTATTTACGCGAGCTCTTCTGCTGGAGAATGTCCTTGCAGGAATAAAACGACATCGCCGTCGTCTTTTGTGCCTGTGAAAATTTTCCTTTTCCTCCGATCCTCTCCCGTTCCCTTCCTTGCTTTTAAAAAGATTAGAATTCGGAATTTTCTACTTCCGAGACAGATTTTTCTTGGAAAATCCTCGATCCCGGATTTCCTGTCTCGTGGAATTCTCATTGGCTGCTTCGAAAAAAAATCAGAATGCTCCGGAGTCACGACTCCGTATGCTCCGTGAAATCTAAAATTCTACGACCTTAAGAGAAATCAACGAGAAAAACCAACAGCTGTAATTCGATTTTCCAGATTTGGGATTTTCAATTCTCTCCTACTTTTGTCTTTAGACGAATTTTTATGAATTCGTTATTATGATTTCATTTCTTATTCTCATTCTGTTGGTGTGTGTGTGTGTGTGTGTGTGTATGTGTGTGTGTGCGCCAGAGACGGCACGCTGAAATTATACAGCTGCGAAACAAAGGCCATTGCGTTTTCTCACCTACAAGATTATCCTCCCGGGTCTCTCTCGTGCACTTTTAAGATAAGCAATTCCATAAAAAACTCACCTCTTTCAATTTGCAATACATAAGACCCCGAGACGATGCAGTTGGGGAAACAAGAGGATGAATCCTGGAGGGATATCTTGAAGTGCGAACGCCTAGGAGTGAATTCCCACGGGGCTCGCGCCGCTATCAGCATATTATTTAAACAAATTGAGGTAACAACGAGACGGGAATGGGAACGGGAGAAGAAAAGAAAGCCGGAAGGATTAAGATGGCGATCGGCGTGAGAAGGGGAGGTAGAAAATACGAAAAAAAAAAAAAAAAAAGAGATCAAGGAACACAGCCACTTTAATTTCCTCGCCGGAGCCTGGCGGTACTTTTCACGGTAATTAAGAGTTGCAATTAAGTGGACGAAAAAGCGTCGCTGATAATTACCTAGACAGAATCCTCTCCCTCCCATCCCCCCCCCTCTCCCTCCATGGCCGTGGCGAATTTGTAGTCGCGAAAAAAGGCGAACCACAGCGGAGGAAAGGATAAAGAGGATGGAGTGAGGATCTTTGGCCCATCAGGATCCCCTTAGTCTTGGGATTAGGGAAAAATCCATGCGATCCATGCGACTTCGAATTTTATGTCAAGCCGTATCCTTGTCTTTAGACAACGAGATTTCGTTTTAAGGACCTCTAAATTATAGGGAAGCCTGGGAACGTAAGACGGTAAAGTCTTAGACGGGGAAAATTAAATTCTGGTCCTTGGCGCTTCCCGGAAGATTTTCGGGAATTTCGAGTCGGTGAATTTCTCTGTTTCGTGAAAATGTATTTTTATTTCTAATTCGTAAGGCTCTCTTTTTACTCTGAATACTCACGAGGATAAAATGAGAATTGTCGCGAGGCTGAGAAAGGATCAAGCTCGAGTTTGAGAAATTAAATGCCAACGTCCTTGACTTTATGGAATCTTTAAACTCTCGGGAAGTACGAGTGGAGTTCTGGGATTTACAGATCTTCAAGCTTCGATCTTGAAATTTTCACGGAAATCTAAGATATCCTCAACTCGAGGGTAATTTCTTACTGCAATCGCTGAGTGGCGGAGGATCGCGCCCGGGAAGTTATTTATGATTTGTGAACTCACCGCTTTCCTCGAGGCGACCGAACTTGTCTCTGCAAAACAGTGCAAGTGGCAGCCAGCAACGCGCGTAAAATGCGCCAGCTGATAGTAACAGCACGAGGACGAGGACTGCTAGCAAAAGAGACTTCCGCCAAGACCCATTCGGAAGGCTCAATACGAACTGTGGTTCTGTGAATCAAAAAAAGAAATCTCGAGATGTTATAAAGAACAAAGTAATGGAAACATACGACTGTGTGTAAATAAAATATAAAAAGAAGGTAACGTGATTCGAAAGAGATAATTTGGAGTTTTTATGCTTAAATAGAAAACAAAATTTGTAAATTTATTTTAGGAAGAGAAATAGGTATATAAATGAATACAGTTCTCCCTCCATTTAGTTACTCATTATTACTATATATAAAATGGAAAAAATTAATTTGTAATAAAAATTATTAAAAATGTAAGAGTTTTTGTGTCACTGAAGACAGGCCTGAAAATTTCGAGTTTTATCATATTTATTACAATTTCGTGAACTTCCAAGAAAACAATCTATTAGTTCTCCATTCTAGTTGTTATTCTCTTTGAATACTTCGCTCTATAGAATAAAACGTACCATTAAAAAAATTTTCTTACAAAATGATAACAACATAAATATAAAACTCTAATTATTACATTACATTGACGTTATTTATGTGTCATCAATAAAGTGTATGGACGCAGTGGGTTCCGTTCTCCTCCACGAGAGGAGGCTGCATTACCAATTTACTACACATAGATGTGAGTTGAACCTCGTTTCGCGTGGAAAATTGTAAACCTACACGAAGTGAGGTTCCACATGGATTTACAACTTTCCACTCGAGACGAGGTTCAACCTAAACCTATGTGTTTAGGGCTTGGTAGCGAAGCTACCGTCCCCCATAGGGAAAGTGGGATCCACTGCGTCCACGCATACACTTTACAGCGCGAAGTAAAGTTTATATGGATTTACAACTTACTGTGTTTACTTTATAAATGTAATGAAATTTATTGTATTAATAAACATTTGAATAAATAATGAAACTAAAATCGTCTGAAAGTCAATCATTGCAAATGATAACCTTGATGACACGTGTTAAGTGCGAGATTATCGGAGATTGTCCTCTAAGATGATGATTTACTATTAAAATTATATATTAATTTTTAATATCTCAGAAATGATAACGAAATTGCTACGAAGCTAGAAATCGAGGAAATCAGAGAAATATTAGGGAAATTGATAAGAGTCAAGGAAATCAGGAGAAAATCAGAGAATTTTTTTAGCTTTAAAGAAATATGCTTAGGTTATCTACACAGTCTTGAAATATAATACTATCAATTTAACAATTAAATACAAGCAGTGTCAGCAACATTAATGGTAATTTACATTGCTAAGTTAAATTGCTCTTTTAATAAAATATAGGTATGGCAGCTTTCAAATCACGAAAATTCAAGAAATTTCAAAATATTATTGAAAGCTTGAGGAAAAGTTATGAAATTTTATCTGAAAATCAGGGAAAAGTTATGGAATTTGAAGAATTTGTAATAATCCTATAAGAGACTGATATCTAGTTGTAGACAAAGTTACTTAGTATTATGATCTTGAAAACATATGTTAAGTTTATCGAAGTAGCAATCTGTATAATTCTCAATAAATCTTGATATAAAAGGACAGTTTAAAATAAATAAAAAAATAAATATATGTATATTCAAAAAATATTTAAAATAAATTAAAATTATTTTTGATATCGGGAACGTTTGATTAAATAAATCCTGATAAAGGGGTTTAATTTCAAAATGTTTTAATTTTGATAAAAAAAAAATACAAATAGACTATCGCGAAAAGATAAAAGAGATATTGCTTGAAAAGAGATGCTTTCTTTTTATCGTAAAATAATATCAGGTAGCAATAATAGAGTATAAATGTACGTGATATTAAATTTTATGATAAATTAAATCTGACAATGAGTCCAATTTAAAAACAAGATTTTATCGCGGTGTTGTAACAATTTGTCCACGAAACTAATTTGTTGTATAATAATTAAAACCGATAAAGTGAATCGCCGGCATGCGTGGTTTGCTAGTTGGCCGATATGTTTCCCGGACATTTCCACTAATTATTAAAATGAATCCGACGCAAACCTCTGTTTTTATACGTAAACAATAAAGCATTCAGACTGATTGAATGCGTTTTGCGTCAAGCCATAATTAACAATGCCGGTAAATAACAAGCTGAATTATTTAATCCGGTGTATTTCAAATCTGATTCGTATGAAAAGCTTTCGGGATTTCGATATAGAATTAAATTCAAAAATAAAATAGTGACTGCTGGATTAAAAACTCCGAAAATTAACGTTTAATGATACGTAACACAAAAAGTAAAATATTGAATTAATGTTGAGATCAAACAAATCAATGTAAAAATATTCTATTCTGTTTTCTATTCTGTTTCACTCAAAGTCGTAGTTTTACGATGATAGGGATGAGCTGATGTGAGATTTCGCATGGTTTTTCAGACCTTGTCGATACACGTGAGCAGCCAATGTGATCTCCTCGTCGACGCCGTTGCTGACTTCGCATTTGTACTCGCCGTAATCCTCGAGAGTGACGTCCTCGATTTCCAAATAGGAACCAATTATTTGATCATTCTCCCTGTAAACAGAAACGCGAATAAATACAATTAATAATGGAATTTAATAACAAGTCCTGCACGGACTTGGAAGAAAACAGGATATTACCTCTAAAAGAGAATTCTTTTAAGAAAAATAATTTTTAAGTCATTTAAAAAAAAAAAAATTCTTTAAGAAAAAAATAAAAAAGACACCTGCAACGTATGAGAGATTTGAAAGAAAATTTTGATACGTTTATTTTGTATCCCATTAATCTTAATGTTGATCAGTTGTTTAAAAACTTCGGGTCTCTTCGAACTCAGAAAACTTTAAGAACTTTAATACCGAGAGTCTGAACGGTTATTTTTGTTCAAAACTTTAAACTGAAAATTTTCGCACTAAAAGGAATCGTTACATCCAGCCCTCGATTTTCAATTAATCTTAATCAAACTCAAAAATTTCTCTTAGAATTTAATTGCTAAGATATTTAACAATGAGAATAAAACCGTCTCCAAATCTCCGAGGACTCTAATGGTCTAAAAATTCTTCCAAGAGTCCCCCCAAGGATCTCCTTGGCAATCTATCAGTGTACATGGAAAGAAAAACAAAGCAGTGCCGTTTCCCAAGTTATTAAAAAATAAAAGAAAATTCGTCATAGACGTTTAAATGTTTGTACAACGTAAATTGAGAGTACCAATGTTGATCGCAACCTGAGTTTTTCAAATCTTCGGTTACATCTCGCATGAATATCGCAGTGCGAAAAAAGGCGCGACATTATTGCGCTTTTTTCCCCATTCGCGTTTCGCAATCCGGAATGCATTGAAGCGCGTGTGTTCCGTGTCGCGTGGAACTCTTTTTTTTTTTTTTTCGACCGGGTGTCGCACATGTCGGATGGACAACCCCCTTCCTGTAGAACGGAATAAAAAAAAAAACAAAGGTTCGCATTACATTCGATGGTTCGCGGTGTACAATGAAAGCCGCGAAAGAGTGCGAGGTTCACCACCGTCCACCCGCCGGCCGTGCCGGTTACACAATCGTTTAACGCACGAAACATTTCGCCATGCTAATTTAATTACGGTCGGCCCGGCAACGACTTACCCGCACAATTAATTCTCACCGCGTAATTTCATTCATTCGGCCCGTCGCGTCCGCCAGTCTCGCCTGCGGCGCGACAAAGACGAAACATGGATGCGGCAAACAAATAAATTCGGCGTTTCGGAATGACTGGGTGGACGAAGCGAGAAGCACGGATGCCTGATGGAAATAGGTATGTTTTGTGAAAAATACAGAGAGAGAGAGAGAGAGAGAAAGAGTTTATTAGTGTCCTTATAAGGCCTCTAAGAACAGATATAAAGTTATAAAAATGAGCTAAGAATTGCAGAATACGAATTATAGCGGTAGAAATGGGAAGACAAGAAGGACATGAATAAAATATACGTAAAATAAGAAAAAAAAGCGACTTGCAAATTGAAGATATCGAAAAAACAAACAGAATATGAATAAAATAAATGTGAAAAAAAAAGCTATACAAAAGGATATAAATGAATAAAATAAAGATATAAATGTATGTATAGGTGTACCAAGAATGAGATAAAAGAAGAGAGAAAAAGAAATTGATATTCATTAAAGCACTTCTTAAGCATTGAAAACGAAATAAAGCATAATTAACAATCAAAAATATATAGAACATTGAAAATCAAATTCAGAAAAAAATAATAAAGATAATAAAAATAGGAAGATAATACAGATGAGAACGATAGCAAAAGACTTACAACATAATATAAATTAAAGAGAGAGAGAGAGAGAGAGAGAGAGAGAGAGAGAGACAGAGAAATTAATTAGATTTTCGGACAATTAACATATAATCCTGGATATTATTACGTACAAATATGAGATTTCATTTTTACGGAACGTTCGCGTATAATAAAAAAGAAGCACAGATTGTCTAAACTTTCACAAAATACTCCAGTTTTTACCCTACGATTTTTCGAGTTGCCGCGAATTCGTGAAAACGCGAAAAGTTGGGAAACATCTCCCAAACATCGTTCCACAACTCACGAGGCCATACGGCGTTACGGTGCAAAAATTCCACGTTCAAAAGATCTCACGTTAACACCGAGAGAGAGAGAGAGAGAGAGAGAGAGAGAGAGAGAGAGAGAGAGAGAGAGAGAAACGAGTTCAGCGTGTAGATAAATCTTCCGCATTTTTTTTCGACAGACCTCTGTATGTAACGATAGCTACGAGATACGTATGCAGTCCATCGATATTCAAAAATATTGACTTTCACTGCTCATCATTTTCTCGCGGAACAACAAGTCCGACATCATTTTTTTCTCCCAATTTTTCGTCTGAAAGCAGATTCCAGCGCGTACGCGCGCGTATCGTTTATTAATTAAAACTCGATTTCCGCTCAATTTGTGCAATTGTGCCGATCTGTTCATTCTGCAAAGGGTGAGTCGACCGAAAAAAAGACTCGGCGGCCTTTTCATCCTCTAACCGCTCACCTTTTCGCATCACCTTCCCTTTACTGGCCGATATTCAGCGGGACACGCTCATGTCCGATGTTTACGCGCTCGCGGTGACATTTATGAGGGTCGTGCACATCGGCCGGTGTTGCTTTCTCCGCAATTTGCTAGATGCGCTTTACCGAATAAATCGCGTGCCCGCAATATTCACGGAGCCGTACGATCGACAGCGTTAAAGTGAGGCGAGTCGCATTGTGTGGCTCGCCGGATCGAACCCGTTGAATCCGGGATACGTGGCGAACGCCTCCCGTATAATTCCGCGTCACTGAGCCACACGTAGTGAAGTCCAGAAAAATTTCCGGTCCAATATTTAGGTGATAAAATAAAACAACAATTTTAATTCTTCAAAAATAATGATCAGTACAATTATTTTTTATTTCAATAATTTTTTTGGAATAATAAATTAATTTTTTATACTAAAAAAAATATTTTGAAATTTTTTATCTTAATATGGTTTACACCATTTTTTCATCACAGTACGTTTTTTTCCACGCAAATAAAACTTCAATTTTGAGAATATTCACTAGAGGGAAGTCGGGACTGTATATGGAAAAAATGATTTTGCTGAAATATCTAAAAAATTACATATTGATCTGAAAATAATTTTGCTAAAATACTAAAATAATCATGTAGTACGGTCAAGCTGCTTGCTAGAATATTAAAATATCTTGCAGCCATCCCTTATTCTGTTTTTATATATAATTATTTTGATGATGCTAACAAAATTATTTTCAGATCTCTACCAGCTAAATTGTTAGATATTTCAAGCAAAATCGTTCTTTTGTGTAGCAAATGATTAAAGTTTGAGGACAAAAATTCAGAATATTCTTTAATGATACAGGAAAACTAATTCATCGTGTGCGTTTTAAAAATATATTGCAATAAAGGACAATTGTATCGAAAAATAAAAATGGTAGTTTTATTTTATCAATCATTTTTAGATCTGTACGCTAAAAAAAAAAGTTTAATTGCATTAATTAGAATTTTGATAGATTCAAATTTGTGTCAAAAATACAAATCGGACACTTATAATTAAATCTATTAAACATTCTAGTCGAAATAAAAAATTCAATTACGGAAATTCAATTACGATAATTAAACTTTTGATTAATATGCTCAGAATACATTTTGTTCGTATCCCTTGTTGGTACAACAAGAACATTTTTCTCAGTTTTTTTTTCATACAGAAAAATATCATTCTATTGACTACTTAATTTACTTTCTTTTTTTTTTTAATAACGAATTTTAATAAAGAATATTTTCTTGATAATAATCTTAAGACATACTTTTTAATTATTATAAATTTTATAGAAACTCATTAATATGCATTCAAAATAATTTTTCATTTTTTTTTTTTTTAAATATTATAAAATTGATCAAGGAAGCATTTCGAAGAAGACTTTATATGTTATTATATAATAAGCAAATTGAATTTATTTCCATCTAATAATCTTGAAATATTGAATTTGCTAGGATTCAAAATACATTTCGAAAATACTTAATGTTTGTGATAAACTTAATAAATTTGCGATATATGACCTTTTTGAAACTTACTATGTAAATTCCTCAGAGCTTTGAAAATAAAAAAGAAAGAAAAAGATCGCGAAACTTTCGAAACTTTTGCGAAGCCGAGTGAACGATTTCGATCGTCGACACGTGGATAATTCAGAATCGTAATTTAGAGCAATCGAGACAAAGGGGCGGTAAAAACTCCATCGGTTATCCGTTCTACGTATTGCGGTAGCTTTTTATTCGATTAAAGTGCCGCGGCTAACGCGGGTGACCCGTTTCTGCGAACGCTCTATAAATTCCAGCCCGTTAAGTTGATTAAAACTATTCCAATTGATGGGATCATAAGTCGAACCACTGGCCTTTCCCGCGAACTCTCGATGCTAATCGACCGATCGAATCGAATCGAAACGCTGCAACCGATAATACGTGAAAATATATAAGGTTATTAGATCAGATAAGATTTTTTTTAATATAAGATTTAAAAGTAATTTACTAAATAATTAATTAAATATTATTATTAAACCATTTGTATAATTTATATATTAAATATTATCTTGAAATTTTATATTAGGCATATTTTCCAAGGGATTCGATGAACTAAAAATGAACTATTCGATATTTTTTAAATGATTATAAACACATGTTAATGAACGTATTGTACAATATTGAAGATTATTCATTTGTATAAATATTAAAATCGTTATAAAACGGGAGGTAGATAAATATATCGTTATGTATAAAGACAAATTTCATTTCACATAATATTTAAAAATGTGGGTATCTTTTACCGATTAAAAGTCCGTGAAGAATTTCGAAATCATTTTTAATCCGTTTCTCTTTATCAAGAAATTAAACGACATTCTACGTAGGTATTCGTAAAGTGATTTATTTTACATTTCCGATTTTTAATTGAAATAAAAGTTACAATGTTAAACATTATTTTTTACGAAAACAATGTGAAACCAATAAACCATTAAACAGAATAAAATAACATATATACATAAAGAATAAAGCCAATTACGTTTTTTTTTTTGTATAAACTCTTTCTCTTTAGCAGCAGAACGATTTTATAATAATATAACTATAAATGTGTATACCTATATATACAACGTAATTGTTACATCAATACTACACGTTGTTATATATATATATATATATATATAGTGAAATATAACGTTGCAAATAATTACACGATGAATCACTTATATAATAAATACCATTATAATAATTATTATTGATGATAGTTATCGTAATAGTCGTATCTTTTTGCAACTTCCCTTACTCCGTAATGCACGTGCTCATCGTGCAATAATGTCGCACGTGCAGTTTCCCCATTAGAGATCAGGTCGCCCGCAATTAACAGACAATTGTCGATGCAATTGTCGCAATGATTGTTCGATGCAAGTGCATTAGGAGCGATATTTTTACTTGATAGAAAATTCGTTCTTGAATGGTGCTCTCGATTTGTACTCGATTTCAGTACGTTTTATCCTTGACGGTCTTCGTGATAAAAACGCGACCGACGTAAATATTAAAATATTTATTGTAAAAAAGAAAATGAAAACAATCGAAAATGTACTACATCTCATCTCATTATTATAACGCTCTTGTATTCGGACAACATGCATGTAATGTAACGTCATAAGGATGTCCTTTTGGAACGTAGGGGAAGCCCGGACAAAATGGACGCACTGGGAGGTGAAGCGAATACCTTTTATTTTCGCTCATCTATCTGAGATTGCGCTATGAGACTCCAGCAGTTGACGGAATGATTGCGTTCGTTTGTGTTTAATAGAGACATATAGAAAATAGAGTGTTTTCTCGCGATTTTTCATTAAAAATTTTAATTTTGATTGAACAGATGGAAAACGATCTTTCGTTTTCTCCCTCCCCCTCCCCCCCCCCTCTCTCTCTCTCTCTCTCTCTTTCTTAATCGCATGGATATCTCTTTGCATACATAAATATAGTAATCAGATGCAATTACGGTAATAATTAAGGGTCGGTTGCTCCATCTTCGGATATGATTTATACGATAATTTATCTAATGGCTAAACAAAAGAATATAAAAAGTAGAGTAAGAGGGCGAGCTGAATTTTATCGGGTGAGAAACGTGAAACAACCCAGCCTTAATTGACTAGCGCGACTACTCGGAATACGGTACCGTCGCCAGCCATGAGGCTCGGCACTCCGCCCACTTTAAGAGGCGTAAATAAAAAATAAGCGACGCGCCAGGTCCACCGGGGAATCGTCACCGTGGAACTCGAAAGCACGTGCGATTTGTGCGGTCGTGGTAGGTGCAAAAGTAAATTGGCCGCGCCGCGTTGCGTGACGAATTAGCGCGTCCGCGGGGGGCGATTATTCACGCGGATACGCGGCACGCGACGATATTTCTACGATTAACGATTCCCTCGCTTCAATCCCCATAAGCCCTCGCACCTAGGGGGGGGGGAGGAGGAGATAAATGCGAGCTGATAAACGCCACCGTTAATTTAATTCGCGCGATTGTAAACCGATCGATCGTTACGGGCCGGAATGGCTAAACGTTCGACGGATTAACGCCACGAGATTCACATTTCGCGTTTCGTTACGAAAACTCGATGGATCGTAAGGAGAAAATTAGCGATGTAAG